>NW_027277226.1:0-286209 GCF_030028105.1 Mobula birostris | reverse complement strand
TTTCCCATATCGCTGTGTTTTCGCGCAGGTCTCATAGCTTCCCCTATATCGATGTGTTTTCCTGCACCTCCCATAGGTTCCCAATATCATTGTGTTTTTGCGCACCTCTGATACCTTCCCCATTATCGCTGTGTTTTCGCTCACCTCTTACAGCTTCACCTATGCCGCCATGTTTTCACGCACTTCTCATACCTTCCCCTATATCGCCGTGTTTTCGCAGACCTCTCATGCCTTCCCCTATATTGCTGTGTTTCAGCGCACCTCTGATACCTTCCCCTATATCACTGTTTTTTTCACGCACCTCCCATAGCTTCAACTATGTCTCTGTGATTTCGTGCTCCTCTCATCACTTCCTCTATATCGCTCTGCTTTCGCAAACCTCCCATAGCTTCCCCTACATCTCTGTGCTTTTGCGCACCTCTCATGCCTTCCCCTATATCGCCCTGCTTTCACGCACCTCCCACAGCTTCCCATATATCACTGTGTTATTGTGCACCTCTCATAGCTAACCCTCTACCGCTGCGTTCTCGTGCACCTCTCATACCTTCCAATATATTGTCGTGTTTTCGCGCACCTCTCATACCTTCAACGATATGGCTGTGTTTTCGCGCATGTCCCACACATTCCCATATATTGCTGTGATTTCGCGCACCTCCCATAGCTTCCCCTGTATTGCTGTGTTTTTGTGGACATCTCACACCTTCTGCTGTATCGAAATGTTTATGCACACCTCTCATGGCTTCCCCCAAATCGCTGTTTTTTCGCGCACCTCTCATAGTTTCCCCTATATCGCGATGTTTTTGCGCACTGCACATAGCTTCCCCTACATCTCCGTGTCTTCGCGCACCTCTCATACCTTCTCCTGTATCGTTATGTTTTTGCGCAACTTCCATAGCTTCACATATATTGCTGTGTTTTCATGCACCTCTCCTACGTTCCCCGTATCACTGCGTTTTTGCACACCTCCCATAGCTTTCCCATATCGCTGTGTTTTCGCGCAGGTCTCATAGCTTCCCCTATATCGATGTGTTTTCCTGCACCTCCCATAGGTTCCCAATATCATTGTGTTTTTGCGCACCTCTGATACCTTCCCCAATATCGCTGTGTTTTCGCTCACCTCTTACAGCTTCACCTATGCCGCCATGTTTTCACGCACTTCTCATACCTTCCCCTATATAGCCGTGTTTTCGCAGACCTCTCATGCCTTCCCCTATATTGCTGTGTTTCAGCGCACCTCTGATACCTTCCCCTATATCACTGTTTTTTTCACGCACCTCCCATAGCTTCAACTATGTCTCTGTGATTTCGTGCTCCTCTCATCACTTCCTCTATATCGCGCTGCTTTCGCAAACCTCCCATAGCTTCCCCTACATCTCTGTGCTTTTGCGCACCTCTCATGCCTTCCCCTATATCGCCCTGCTTTCACGCACCTCCCACAGCTTCCCATATATCACTGTGTTATTGTGCACCTCTCATAGCTAACCCTCTACCGCTGCGTTCTCGTGCACCTCTCATTCCTTCCAATATATTGTCGTGTTTTCGCGCACCTCTCATACCTTCAACGATATGGCTGTGTTTTCGCGCATGTCCCACACATTCCCATATATTGCTGTGATTTCGCGCACCTCCCATAGCTTCCCCTATATAGCTGTGTTTTTGTGGACATCTCACACCTTCTCCTGTATCGAAGTGTTTTTGCACACCTCTCATAGCTTCCCCCAAATCGCTGTTTTTTCGCGCCTCTCATAGTTTCCCCTATATCGCGATGTTTTTGCGCACTGCACATAGCTTCCCCTACATCTCCGTGTCTTCGCGTACCTCTCATGCCTTCTCCTGTATCGTTATGTTTTTGCGCAACTTCCATAGCTTCACATATATTGCTGTGTTTTCGTGCACCTCTCCTACGTTCCCCGTATCACTGCGTTTTCGCACACCTCCCATAGCTTTCCCATATCGCTGTGTTTTCGCGCAGGTCTCATAGCTTCCCCTATATCGATGTGTTTTCCCGCACCTCCCATAGGTTCCCAATATCATTGTGTTTTTGCGCACTTCTGATACCTTCCCCTATATCGCCATGTTTTCACAGACCTCCCATAGCTTCCCCTACATCGCTGTGCTTTTGCACACCTCTCATTCCTTCCCCTGTATCGCTGTGTTTTCGCAAACCTCCCATAGCTTCCCTTATATCGCTCTATTTTCGCGTAATTCTCAGACCTTCCCCTATATCGCTGTGTTTTTGCTCACCTCTCATAGCTACAACTATATTGCCATGTTTTCGCGCAGCTCACATACCTTCCCCTATAGAGCTGCGTTCTCTCTCACGTCTCATACCTTCTACTAATTCGCCGTGTTTTCTCGTACCTCTAATACATACCCCTACATCGCTGTGTTTTTGCGCACCTCTCATACCTTCCCCTATATCGCTGTTCTTTCACGCACCTCTCATACCTTCCCCAATATCACTGTGTTTTCGCGCACATGTCATATCTTCTCCTATATCGCTGTTTTTTTCTGCGCACCTCTCATATCTTCCCCTACATCGCGGTGTTATTGCACAGCTCTCATAGATTCCCCTATATCGCTCTATTTTCGCGCACTTCTCATACCTTCCCCTACATCGCTGTGCTTTTCCTCACCTCTCATAGCTGCCACTATATTGCCATATTTTCGCGCAGCTCACATACCTTCCCCTATAGAGCTGCATTCTGTCTCAACTCACATACCTTCCACTAATTCATCGTGTTTTCACGTACCTCTCATACATTCCCCTACATCGCTGTGCTTTTGCGCACATCTCATGCCTTCCCCTATATTGCCCTGCTTTCACGCACCTCCCATAGCTTCCCATTTATCGGCGTGTTTTTGCGCACCTCTCAGACCTTCCCCTATAACACTGTGTTATCGTGCACCTCTCATAGCTAACCCTCTACCGCTGTGTTCTCGTTCACCTCTGATAGCTTCCCCTATATCGCTATGTTTTCTCGCACCTCTCATACCTTCCCCTATATCGCTACGTTTTCGCGCAACTCCCATAGCTTCCCATATATCACTGTGTTTTCTCACACCTCCCATAGCTTCCCCTATATCGCTGTGTTTTCCCACACCTCCCATTGCTTTCCAATATCATTGTGTTTTTGCGCACCTCTGATACCTTCCCCAATATCGCTGTGTTTTCGCTTACCTCTTATAGCTTCCACTATAACGCTGTGTTTTTGCCCGCGTCCCATAACTTCCTGTATATTGCTGTGTTTCCACGCACCTCCCATAGGTTCCTCTATATCGCCATGTTTTCGCACACCTCTCATACTTTCCCCTATTTCGCTGTGTTTTGTCGCACCTCGCATTGCTTCCCTACATCGCCGTGTTTCTGCACACCTCTCATATCTTCCCCTACATCACGGGGTTATCGCACACCTCTCATAGCTTCCTCTATATCGCTCTATTTTCCGTAATTCTCATACCTTCCCCTACATCGCTGTGCTTTTCCTCACCTCTCATAGCTGCCACTATATTGCCATGTTTTCGCGCAGCTCGCATACCTTCTCCTATAGAGCTGCGTTCTGTCTCACCTCACATACCTTCCGCTAATTCGTCGTGTTTTCACGTACCACTCATATCTTCCACTATATGGCTGTGTTTTAGCGTGCGTCCCGTAACTTCCCGTATATTGCTGTGTTTCCGCACACTTCCCATAGGTTCCCCTATCTCGCCATGTTTTCGTGCACCTCTCATACATTCCCTGTAGTGCTGTGTTTTTGCGTACCTCTCATAGCTTTCCCAAAATCTCTGTGTTTTCGCGCACCTCTCATACATTCCCCTATAGCGCTGTGTTTTTGCGCACCTCCTATAGCTTTCCTAAAATCTCTGTGTATTCGCGCACCTCTCATATTTTCTCCTATTTCTCCGTGTTTTCAGGCACCTCAGATAGGTTCCCCAATATCGCTGTATTTTCTCGCACCTCTCATGCCTTCCCCTATATCGCTCTGTTTTACTGCACCTTGCATAGACTCCCATATATTGCTGTGTTTTCGCGCACTTCTCATACCTTCCCCTATATCGCTGTGTTTTTGCTCACCTCTCATAGCTTCCTCTACATCGCCGTGTTTTCGCGCACCACTCATATCTTCCACTATATCACTATGTTTTTGCGCGTGTCCCATAACTTCCTGTATATTGCTGTGTTTCTGCGCACCTCCCATAGGTTCCCCTATATCGCTGTGTTTTCGCACACCTCCCATAGTTTCCCCTATATCGCTGCGTTTTCCCGCACCTCCCATTGCTTTCCAGTATCATTGCGTTTTCGCGCACCTCTGATACCTTCCCCAATATCGCTGTGTTTTCGCTTACCTCATAGCTTCCCCTATATCGCGATGTTTTCGTGCACCACTCGTATCTTCCACAATATCGCTATGTTTTTGCGCGCCTCCCATAACTTCCTACATAATGCTGTGTTTCCGCGCACCTCCCATACTTTCCCCTATATCACCATGTTTTCGCGCACCTTTCATACATTCCCCTATAGCGCTGTTTTTGCGCACCTCTCATAGCTTTCCCAAAATCTCTGTGTTTTCGTGCACCTTTCATACCTTCCCCTATTTCGCTGTGTTTTCATGCACCTCGCATTGCTTCCCTACATCGCCGTGTTTCTGCGCACCTCTCATATCTTCGACTACATCACGGTGTTATCGCACAACTCTCATTGCTTCCCCTATATCGCTCTATTTTCGCGCACTTCTCATACCTTCCCCTATGTTGCTGTGTTTTTCCTCACTTCTCATAGCTGCCACTATATTGCCATGTTTTCGCGCAGCTCACATACCTTCCCTATAGAGCTGAGTTCTGTCTCACGCCTCATACCTTCCGCTAATTCGCCTTTTTTTCGCGTACCTCTCATACATTCCCCTACATCGCTGTGTTTTTGCGTACCTCTCATACCTTCCCCTATATCGCCGTGTTTTTGCAGACTTCTAATGCATTCCCCTATATTGCTGTGTTTCAGCGCACCTCTGATACCTTCCCCTATATCGCTGTTCTTTCACGCACCTCTCATACCTTCCCCAATATCACTGTGTTTTCACGCATATGTCATATCTTCTCCTATATCGCTGTGTCATCAAGCAGCTCTCATAACTTCCCCTATATTGCTCAGTTTTCACGCATCTCCCATAGCTTCCCCTATGTTGCTGTGCTTTCGTGCACCTCTCATCACTTCCTCTATATCGCTCTGCTTTCATGCACCTCCCATAGCTTCCCATATATCGGCGTGTTTTTACACACCTCTCATACCTTCCCCTATATCACTGTGTTCTCGTGCACCTCTCATAGTTTCCCATATATTGAGATGTTTTCACGCACCTCCCATAGGTTCCCCTATATCGCTATGTTTTCTCACACCTCTCATAGCTTCCCTTATATCGCTATGTTTTCGCGCAACTCCCAAAGCTCCCCATATATCGCTGTGTTTTTGCACACCTCTGATATATTCCCCAATATCGCTGTGTTTTCGCTTACCTCTTATAGCTTCCCCTATATCGCGATGTTTTCGCGCACCACTCATATCTTCCACTATATCACTATGTTTTTGCGCGCGTCCCATAACTTCCTGTATATTACTGTGTTTCTGCGCACCTCCCATAGGTTCCCCTATATCGCCATGTTTTTGCGCACCTCTTATACCTTCCCCTATATCGCTATGTTTTCGCGCACTTCTCTTAGCTTCCCCATATCGCTGTGTTTTCGCACACCTCCCATAACTTCCCTTATATCGCTGTGTTTTCCCGCACCTCCCATTGCTTTCCAATATCATTGTGTTTTCACGCACCTCTGATACCTTCCCCAATATCACTGTGTTTTCGCTTGCCTTTTATAGCTTCCCCTATATCACGATGTTTTCGTGCACCACTCATATCTTCCACAATATCGCTGTGGTTTTGCGCGCCTCCCATAACTTCCTGTATATTGCTGTGTTTCCGCGCTCCTCCCATAGGTTCCCCTATATCACCATGTTTTCGCGCACCTCTCATACATTCCCCTGTAGCACTGTTTTCGCGCACCTCTCACACCTTCCACTATTTCGCTATGTTTTCACGCACCTCGCATTGCTTCCCTACATCGCTGTGTTTCTGCGCACCTCTCATATCTTCGCCTACATCACGGTGTTATCGCACAACTCTCATAGCTTCACCTATATCGCTCTATTTTCGCGCACTTCTCATACCTTCCCCTATGTCGCTGTGTTTTTCCTCACCTCTCATAGCTGCCACTATATTGCCATGTTTTCGCGCAGGTCACATACCTTCCCTATAGAGCTGAGTTCTGTCTCATGTCTCATACCTTCCGCTAATTCGCCTTTTTTTCGCGTACCTCTCATACATTCCCCTACATCGCTGTGTTTTCGCGCACCTCTCATACCTTCCCCTATATCGCTGTGTTTTTGCAGACCCCTCATGCCTTCCCCTATATTGCTGTGCTTTTCCGCACCTCCCATGGCTTCCCAATATCATTGTGTTTTCGTGCACTTCTGATACCTTCTCCTATATCGCTGTGATTTCGCTCACCTCTTATAGCTTCCTCTACATCGCCGTGTTTTCACGCACCACTCATATCTTCCACTATATCACTATGTTTTTGCGCGCGTCCCATAACTTCCTGTATATTGCTGTGTTTCTGCGCACCTCCCATAGGTTCCCCTATATCGCTGTGTTTTCGCACACCTCCCATAGCTTCCCCTATATCGCTGCGTTTTCCCGCACCTCCCATTGCTTTCCAGTATCATTGCGTTTTCGCGCACCTCTGATACCTTCCCCAATATCGCTGTGTTTTCACGCACCTCTCATACCTTCCCCTATATCGCCGTGTTTTTGCAGACCTCTCATGCCTTCCCCTATGTTGCTGTGTTTCAGCGCACCTCTGATACCTTCCCCTATATCGCTGTTTTTTCACTCACCTCTCATATCTTCTCCTATATCGCCGTGTTTTCACACAACTCACATAGGTTCCCCAATATCGCTTTATTTTCTCGCACCTCTCATGCCTTCCCCTATATCGCTCTGTTTTACTGCACCTCCCATAGACTCTCATATATCGCTGTGTTTTCGCACACTTCTCATACCTTCCCCTATATCGCTGGGTTTTTGCTCACCTCTCATAGCTGCCACTATATAGCCGAGTCTTCGCACCGCTCTCATACCTTCCCCTATATCGCTGTGTTTCCGCACACCTCCCATAGCTTCCCCTATATCGCTGTGTTTTCCCGCACCTCCCATGGCTTCACAATATCATTGTGTTTTCGTGCACTTCTGATACCTTCCCCAATATCGCTGTGATTTCAGTCACCTCTTATAACTTCCTCTATATTGCCGTGTTTTCGCGCACCTCTCATACTTTCCCCTATATCACTGTGTTCTCGTGCACCTCTCATAGCTTCCCATATATTGAGATGTTTTCACGCACCTCCCATAGGTTCCCCTATATCGCTATGTTTTCTCGCACCTCTCATACCTTCCCCTATATCGCTACGTTTTCGCGCAACTCCCATAGCTTCCCCAATATCGCTGTGCTTTCGCTTACCTCTTATAGCTTCCCCTATATCGCGATGTTTTCGCGCACCACTCATATCTTCCACTATATCACTGTGTTTTCGCGTGCGTCCCATAGCTTCCCGTATATTTCTGTGTTTCCACGCACCTCCCATAGGTTCCCCTATCTCGCCATGTTTTCGCGCACGTCTGATAAATTCCCCTATAGCGCTGTGTTTTTGCGCACCTCTCATAGCTTTCCCAAAATCTCTGTGTTTTCGTGCACCTCTCATATCTTCTCCTATATCGCCGTGTTTTCACACACCTCCCATAGGTTCCCAATATATTGCTGTATTTTCTTGCACTACTCATGCCTTCTCCTATATCGCTCTGTTTTCCTGCACCTCCCATAGACTCCCATATATTGCTGTGTTTTTGCGCACTTCTCATACCTTCCCCTATATCGCTGTGTTTCCGCACACCTCCCTTAGCTTCCCCTATATCGCTGTGTTTTCCGGCATCTCCCATGGCTTCCCAATATCATTGCGTTTTCGTGCACTTCTGATATCTTCCCGAATATCGCTGTGATTTTGCTCACCTCTTATAGCTTCCACTATATCGCCATGTTTTCGCGCACGTCCCATAACTTCCTGTATATTGCTGTGTTTCCGTGCACCTCCCATAGTTTTACATATATCGCCGTGGTTTCGCACACCTCTCATACATTCCTCTACATAGCCTTTTTTTTGCGCACCTCTCATACCTTCCCCTATATCGCTTTGTTATCACAAACTTCTCATGGCTTCCCCTCTACCGCTGTGTTCTCGTGCACCTCTCATAGCTTCCTATATATTGCAATGTGTTCGTGCACCTCTCATATCTTCTCCTATATCGCCATGTTTTCACGCACCTCCCATAGCTTCCCAGTTATCGCTGTGTTTTTTCGCACCTCTCATTCCTTCCCCTGTATCGCTGTGTTTTCGCACACCTCCCATAGCTTCCCCTGTATCGCTGTGCTTTTGCTCACCTCTCATAGCTTTGCCTATATCGCCGTGTTCTCAAGCACCTTTCATACCTTTCCCTTTTCAGCTGAGTTTTCGCTCATCTGTCATACCTACTCCTATATCGCCGTGTTTTTGTGCACCTCCTATAGCTTCCTCTATATCGCTGTGTTTTCGTGCACCTCTCATTCCTTCCCCTATATCGCTGCTTTTTCACGCACCTCTCATTGCTTCCGCTATATCGCCGTGTTTTCACGCAATTCTCATATATTCGCCAATAGCGCTGTGTTTACGCGCACCTCTCGTAGCTTTCCCAATATCGATGTGTTTTCATGCACCTCTCATTGCTTCCCCCATATCACTGTCTTTTCGCAGACCTCTCATAACTGCTGTGTTTTAGTGCACCTCTCATACCCTCCCCTATGTCGCTGTGTTTTGACGCACCTCCCATAGCTTCCCATATATCACAATGTTTTCACACACCTCCCATAGCTTCCGCTATATCACTGTGTTTTCCCGCACCTCCCATTGCTTTCCAATATCACTGTGTTTTCGTGCACCTCTGATACCTTCCCCAGTATCACTGGTTTTTGCTCACCTCCTATAGCTTCACCTATATCACCATGTTTTCGCGCACCACTCATATCTTCCACTATATCACTGTGTTTTTGCGCATGTCCCATAACTTCCCGTATATTGCTGTGTTTCCGCGCACCTCGCAGAGTTTCCCATATATCGCCGTGCTTTTGCGCACCTCCCATAGGTTCCCATATATCATCATGTTTTCGTGCACCTCTCATACATTCCCCTATAGCGCTGTGTTTTTGCGCACCTCTCATAGCTTTCCAAAAATCTCTGTGTTTTAGCACACCTCTCCTACATTCCACTATATCGCTGTGTTTTTGCTCACCTCTCATAGCTGCCACTATATCGCTGTGTTTTCGCGCAGCTCTCATAATTTCCCCTGTAGAGCTGTGTTTTCTCTCACCTCTCATACGCTCCCCTATAGAGCTGCGTTTTCTCTCACTTCTCATACCTTCCCCTATATCGTTGTGTTTTCATGCACCTCTCATCCCTTCTGTTATATCGCTGTGATTTTGCGCACCTCCCAGAACTTCCCCTATATCGCTGCGTTTTCTCTCAACTCTCATACCTTCCCCTATATCGGCGTGTTTTCATGTACCTCTCATACATTCCCCAACATCGCTGTGTATTTGCGCACCTCTCATACCTTCCCTTATATCGCCATGTTTTCGCAGACCTCTCATTCCTTCCCCTATATTGCTGTGTTTTAGCGCACCTCTGATACCTTCCCTTATATCCCTGTTTTTTCACGCACCTCCCATAGCTTTCCATATATCGCCGTGTTTTTGCGCACCTCTCATACTTTCCCCTATATCACTGTGTTATCATGCACCTCTCATAGCTAACCCTCTACCGCTGTGATCTCATGCACCTCTCATAGCTTCCCCTATATTGCGATGTTTTCATGCACCTCCCATAGATTCCCCTATATCGCTATGTTTTCTCGCACCTCTCATACCTTCCCCTATATCGCTATGTTTTTGCGCAACTCCCATAGCTTCCCATATATCGCTGTGTTTTCTTGCACCTCTCATACGTTCCCCTGCATCGCTGTGTTTTCGTACACCTCCCATAGCTTCCCCAAGATCGCTGTGTTTTCCCGCACCTCCCATAGCTTCCCAATATCATTGTGTTTTCGTGCACCTCTGAGACCTTCTCCGATATCACTGGTTTTCGCTCACCTCCTATAGCTTCCCCTATATTGCCATGTTTTCGCGCACCGCTCATATCTTCCACTATATCGCTGTGTTTTCGCGCACGTCCCATAACTTCCCGTATATTGCTGTGTTTTCGTGCACCTCCCAGAGTTTCCCATACATCGCCGTACTTTCACGCACCTCCCATAGGTTCCCATATATCACCATGTTTTCGTGCACCTCTCATACATTCCCCTATAGCGCTGCGTTTTCGCACACCTCTCATAGCTTTCCCAAAATCTCTGTGTTTTAGCACACCTCTCCTACATTCCACTACATCGCTGTGTTTTTGCGCACCTCCCATAGCTGCCACTATAACACCGTGTTTTCGCGCAGCTCTCATACCTTCCCCTATAGAGCTGTGTTTTCTCTCACCTCTCATACCTTCCCCTATAGAGCTGCGTTTTCTCTCACCTCTCATCGCTTCACCTATATCCATGTGTTTTCACGCACCTCTCATCCCTCTGTTATATCACTGCGATTTTGCGCACATCCCAGAACTTCCCCTATATCACTGTGTTTTCTCTCACGTCTCATACCTTCCCCTATATCACTGTGTATTCATGTACCTCTCATATATTCCCCTACATCGCTGTGTATTTGCACACCTCTCATATCTTCCCCTATATCGTCGTGTCTTCACAGACCTCTCATGCCTTCCCCTATATTGCTGTGTTTTAGCGACATCTGATACCTTCCCTTATATCACTGTTTTTTCACGCACCTCCCATAGCTTCCCCTATGTCGCTGTGCTCTCATGCACCTCTCATCACTTCCCCTATATCGTTCTGCTTTCGTACACCTCCCATAGCTGTCCATATATCGCCGTGTTTATGCACACCTCTCATACCTTCCCCTATATCACTGTGTTATTGTACACCTGTCATAGCTAACCCTCTACCGCTGTGTGCTCGTGCAACTCTCATAGCTTCCCTTATATCGCTATGTTTTCGCGCAACTCCCAAAGCTTCCCATATATCGCTGTGTTTTCGTGCACCTCTCATACGTTCCCCTGCATCGCTGTGTTTTCGCACACCTCCCATAGCTTCCTCAAGATCGCTGTGTTTTCCCGCACCATCCATAGCTCCCCAATATCATTGTGTTTTTGCGCCCCTCTGATACCTTCCCCAATATCACTGGTTTTCGCTTTCCTCCTATAGCTTCCCCTATATCGCCATGTTTTCGCGCACCACTCATATCTTCCACTATATCGCTATGTTTTCGTGCGTGTCCCATAACTTCCCGTATATTGCTGTGTTTCCGCGCACCTCCCAGAGTTTCCCATATATCGCAGTGCTTTCGCGCATCTCCCATAGTTTCCCATATATCACCATGTTTTCGTGCACCTCTCATACATTCCCTTATAGCGCTGTGTTTTCACGCACCTCTCATAGCTTTCCCAAAATCTCTGTGTTTTAGCACACCTCTCCCACATTCCAATATATCGCTGTTTTTGCTCACCTCTCATAGCTGCCACTATATCGCCGTGTTTTCGCGCAGCTCTCATACCTTCCCCTATGAGCTGTGTTTTCTCTCACCTCTCATACCTTCCCCTATAGAGCTGCGTTTTCTCTCACGTCTCATACATTCCCCTACACGCTGTGTTTTCGCGCACCTCTCATACTTTCCCCATATCGCCTGTTTTCGCAGACCTCTCGTGCCTTCCCCTATATTGCTGTGTTTCAGCGCACCTCTGATACCTTCCCATGTATCGCTGTTTTTTCACACACTTCCCATAGCTTACCCTATGTCGCTGTGCTTTCGTGCACCTCTCATCACATCCTCTATATCGCTCTGCTTTCACGCACCTCCCATAGCTTCCCATATATCGCCATGTTTTTGCGCACCTCTCATACCTTCCCCTATATCACTGTATTATCGTGCACCTCTCATAGCTAACCCTCTACCGCGCGTCCCATAACTTCCTGTAAATTGCTGTGTTTCCGCGCACCTCCCATAGGTTCCCTATATCGCCATGTTTTTGCGCACATCTCATACATTCCCCTATAGCGCTGTTTTCGCGCACCTCTCATAGCTTTCCCAAAATCTCTGTGTTTTCGCTCACCTCTCCTACATTCTACTATATCGCTGTGTTTTTGCTCACCTCTCATAGCTGCCACTACATAGCCGTGTTTTCGCGCACCCCTCATACCTTCCCCTATATCTCTTCATTATCACGCACTTCTCATAGCTTCCCCTCTACCGCTGTGTTCTTGTGCACCTCTCATAGCTTCCCATATATTGCAACGTGTTCGTGCACCTCTCATAGCTTCCCCCAAATCGCTGTGTTTTCACACACCTCTCACAGCTTCCTCTATAATGCTGTGTTTTCGCGCACCTCGCATCGCTTCCCCTACATCTCTGTTTTTTCGCGCACCTCTCATATCTTCTCCTATATCGCCGTGTTTTCACGCGCCTCCCATAGCTTCCCCTATATCACAGTGTTTTCTTGCACTTCTCATACCTTCCCCTATATTGTTATGTTTTCGCGCAACTCCCATAGCTTCCCATATATCGCTGTGTTTTCGCACACCTCCCATAGCTTCCCCTATATCGCTGTGTTTTCCTGCACCTCCCATTGCTTTCCAATATCATTATGTTTTCACGCACCTCTGATACCTTCCCCACTATCGCTGTGTTTTCGCTTGCCTCTTATAGCTTCCCCTATATCGCGATGTTTTCGCACACCACTCATATCTTCCACTATATCACTATGTTTTAGCGCGCGTCCCATAACTTCCTGTATATTGCTGTGTTTTCACGCACCTCCCATAGGTTCCCATATATCACCATGTTTTCGCGCACCTCTCATACATTCCCCTATAGCGCTGTTTTCGCGCACCTCTCATAGCTTTCCCAAAATCTCTGTTTTCGCGCACCTCTCCTACATTCCACTATTCGCTGTGTTTTCGCGCACTTCTCTTAGCTTCGCCATATCGATGTGTTTTCGTGCACCTCTCATACCTTCCCCTATTTCGCTGTGTTTTCACGCACCTCTCATATCTTCCCCTACATCGCTGTGTTTTTCCTCACCTCTCGTAGCTGCCACTATATTGCCATGATTTCGCGCAGCTCACATACCTTCCCCTATAGAGCTGCATTCTGTCTCAGGTCTCATACCTTCCGCTAATTCGCCATGTTTTCGCGTACCTCTCATGCATTCCCCTACATCGCTGTGTTTTCACGCACCTCTCATACCTTCCCCTATATCACCGTGTTTTTGCAGACCTCTCATGCCTTTTCCTATATTGCTGTGTTTCAGCACACCTCTGATACCTTCCCGTATATCGCTGTCTTTTCGCGCACATGTCATATCTTCTCCTATATTGCTGTGTCATCAAGCAGCTCTCATAACTTCCCCTATATTGATCAGTTTTCACGCATCTCCCATAGCCTCCCCTATGTTGCTGTGCTTTCGTGCACCTCTCATCACTTCCTCTATATCGCTCTGCTTTCACGCACCTCCCATAGCTTCCGCTACATCGCTGTGCGTTTGCGCACCTCTCATGTCTTCCCCTATATCGCCCTGCTTTCACGCACCTCCCATAGCTTCCCATATATCGGCGTGTTTTCGCGCACCTCTCATACTTTCCCCTATATCACTGTGTTATCGTGCACCTCTCATAGCTTCCCATATATTGAGATGTTTTCACGCACCTCCCATAGGTTCCCCTATATCGCTATGTTTTCTCGCACCTCTCATACCTTCCCCTATATCGCTATGTTTTCGCGCAACTCCCATAGCTTCCCATATATCGCTGTGTTTTTGCACACCTCTGATACCTTCCCCAATATCGCTGTGCTTTCGTTTACCTCTTATAGCTTCCCCTATATCGCGATGTTTTCGCGCACCACTCATATCTTCCACTATATCACTGTGTTTTCGCGTGCGTCCCATAGCTTCCCGTATATTGCTGTGTTTCCGCGCACCTCCCATAGGTTCCCCTATCTCGCCATGTTTTCGCGCACCTCTCATATATTCCCCTATAGCGCTGTGTTTTTGCGCACCTCTCATAACTTTCCCAAAATCTCTGTGTTTTTGCGCACCTCTCATATCTTCTCCTATATTGCCGATTTGTCACGCACCTCACATAGGTTCCCCAATATCGCTGTATTTTCTCGCACCTCTCATGCCTTTCCCTATATCGCTCTGTTTTACTGCACCTTGCATAGACTCTCATATATCGCTGTGTTTTCGCGCACTTCTCATACCTTCTCCTATATTGCTGTGTTTTTGCTCACATCTCACAGCTGCCACTATATAGCCGAGTTTTCGCACCGCTCTCATACCTTCCCCATATCGCTGTGTTTTCCCGCACCTCCCATGGCTTCCCAATATCATTGTGTTTTCGTGCACTTCTGATACCTTCCCCAATATCGCTGTGATTTTGCTCACCTCTTATAGCTTCCTCTATATTGCCGTGTTTTCACGCACCTCTCATATCTTCCACTATATCGCTGTTTTCTCGCACGTCCCATAACTTCCCGTATATCGCTGTGTTTTCGCACACCTCCCTTAGCTTCCCCTATATCGCTGTGTTTTCCCGCACCTCCCATTACTTTCCAATATCATTGTGTTTTTGCGCACCTCTGAAACCTTCCCCATTATCGCTGTGTTTTCACTTACCTCTTATAGCTTCCCCTATATCGCAATGTTTTCGTGCACCACTCATATCTTCCACAATATCGCTGTGTTTTTGCGCGCCTCCCATAACATCCTGTATATTGCTGTGTTTCCGCACACCTCCCATAGGTTCCCTTATAGCGCTGTTTTCGCGCACCTCTCATAGTTTTCCCAAAATCTCTGTGTTTTTGCGCACCTCTCCTACATTCCACTATATCGCTGTATTTTCGCTCACTTCTCTTAGCTTCCCAATATCGATACGTTTTCGTGCACCTCTCATACCTTCCCCTATTTCACTGTGTTTTCACGCACCTCGCATTGCTTCCCTACATCGCCGTGTTTCTGCGCACCTCTCATATCTTCGCCTACATCACGGTGTTATTGCACACCTCTCATAGCTTCCCCTATATCGCTCTATTTTCGCGCACTTCTCATACCTTCCCCTACGTCGCTGTGTTTTTCCTCACCTCTCATAGCTGCCACTATATTGCCATGTTTTCGCGCAGCTCACATACCTTCCCCTATAGAGCTGCGTTCTGTCTCAGGTCTCATACCTTCCGCTAATTTGCCGTGTTTTCGCGTACCTCTCATGCATTCCCCTACATCACTGTGTTCTCGCGCACAACACATACCTTCCCCTATATCGTCGTGTTTTTGCAACCCTCTCATGCCTTCCCCTATATTGCTGTGTTTCAGCGCTCCTCTGATACCTTCCCGTATATCGCTGTGTTTTCGCGCACATGTCATACCTTCTCCTATATCGCTGTGTCATCAAGCAGCTCTCATAACTTCCCCTATATTGCTCAGTTTTCACGCATCTCCCATAGCTTCCCCTATGTTGCTGTGCTTTCGTGCACCTCTCATCACTTCCTCTATATCGTTCTGCTTTCACGCACCTCCCATAGCTTCCGTTACATCGCTGTGCTTTTGCGCACCTCTCATGCCTTCCCCTATATCGCCCTGCTTTCACGCACCTCCCATAGCTTCCCATATATCGGCGTGTTTTCGCGCACCTCTCATAATTTCCCCTATATCACTGTGTTATCGTGCACCCCTCATAGCTTCCCCTATATCGATGTGTTTTCCTGCACCTCCCATAGGTTCCCAATATCATTGTGTTTTTGCGCACCTCTGATACCTTCCCCAATATCGCTGTGTTTTCGCTCACCTCTTACAGCTTCACCTATGTCGCCATGTTTTCGCGCACTTCTCATACATTCCCCTATATCGCCGTGTTTTCGCAGACCTCTCATGCCTTCCCCTATATTGCTGTGTTTCAGCGCACCTCTGATACCTTCCCCTATATCGCTGTTTTTTTCACGCACCTCCCATAGCTTCAACTATGTCTCTGTGATTTCGTGCTCCTCTCATCACGTATTCTATATCGCTCTGCTTTCGCAAACCTCCCATAGCTTCCCCTACATCACTGTGCTTTTGTACACCTCTCATGCCTTCCCCTATATCGCCCTGCTTTCACGCACCTCCCATAGCTTCCCATATATCACTGTGTTATCGTGCACCTCTCATAGCTAACCCTCTACTGCTGTGCTCTCGTGCACCTATCATAGCTTCCCATGTATTGAGATGTTTTCACGCACCTCCCATAGGTTAGCTATGTCATTGGGAAGCTACGGGAGGTGCGGAAAAACACATCGATGTAGAGGAAGTTATAAGAGCTGTGCAAAAACACAGCCATATAGGGGAAGCTATGCAAGGTGCGCGAAAACACAGCGTTATAGGGGAAGCTATGAGAGGTGAGCGAATACACAGCGATTTGGGGGAATGTATGAGAGGTGCGCGAAACCACAGCAATATAGGGGAAGCTATGAGAGGTGAGCGAATACACAGCGATATAGGGGAAACTATGGGAGGTGCGTGAAAAAACTGCGACATACGAGAAGATATGGAAGGAGCGCCAAAACACAGAGATGTAGGGGAAGCTATGAGAGGTGCCCCAAAACACAGCAATTTGGGGGAAGTTATGAGAGGTGCACGAAAACATCGCAAGATATGGGAAGCTATGAGAGGTGCGCGATAACAAAGCGATATAGAGGAAGGAATGAGAGGTGCGCTAAAACACAGCAATATAGGGGAAGGTATCAGAGGTCTGCGAAAACACGGCCATATAGGGGAAGGTATGTTAGGTGCCCGAAAACAGCGATATACGGGAATGTATGACAGATGAGAGAAAACGCAGCTCTAAAGGGAAAGGTATGAGAGTTGCGCGAAAATACAGCGATATAGTGGAAGCTATGGGAGGTGTACGAAAACACAACGATATATTGGAAGCTAACGGGAGTTGCTCGAAAACAGAGTGATATAGGGGAAGGTATGAGAGGTGCGAGAGAACATAGTGATATAGTGGAAACTGTGAGGTGCGCGAAAACATGGCAATATAGGGGAAGCTATGAGAGGTGCACAAAAACACAGCGATATAGGGGAAGGTATGAGAAGCGCAAAAACAGAGCGATATAGGTGAAGTTATGAGAGGTGCACAATAACACGGCGATGTAGGGGAATATATGACAGGTGCGCGAAAACACAGCGATATAGGGGAAGCTATGGGAGGTGCACGAAATCACAGCGATATAGAGGAAGGGATGAGAAGTGCGTGAAAATACATCGATATAGGAGAAGGTATGAGAGGTGCGCAAAAACATAGCAATATAGGGGAAGCTATGGGAAGTGTGCGAAAGCACAGTGATACAGGGGAAGCTATGGGAGTTGCATGAAAACACGTCGATATACATGAAGGAATGAGAGGTGTGTGAAAACAAGTCAATATCGGGGAAGCGATGAGAGGTGTGCAAAAATGCAGCGATATAGGGGACGGTATGAGAGGTGCGTGAAAACACAGTGATATAGAGGAAGCTATAGGAGGTGCGCAAAAGCACAGCAATATAGGAGAAGGTATGAAAGATGAGCGAAAACTCAGCTAAAAAGGGGAAGCTATGAGAGTTTTGCAAAAACACGGCGATATAGGCAAATCTATGAGAGGTGAACAAATATGCAACGATATAGGGGAAGCTATGAGAGGTGCGCCAAAATACAGCGATGTAGGGGAAGCTATCAGAGGTGCACGAAAACACAGCGATGTAGGGGAAGCTATGGGAGGTGTGCGAAAATACAGCGATATAGTGGAAGGTAAGAGACGCACGCGAAAACAGTGATATATGGGAAGTTATGGGAGGTGCGTGAAAGACGGCGATATAGGGGCAGGTATACGAGGTGCGCAAGAACACAGCGATGTAGGGGAAGCTATGGGAGGTGCGTGAAAACAGAGCAATATAGGGGAAGGTATGAAAGGTGCATGAAAACACAGAGATATATTCGGTAAGGAATGGGAGGTGCACGAAGGCACAGCGATATAGGGGACGTTATGAGATGTGCATGAAAACACAGAGATATAGGAGAAGTTATGAGACGTGCGCAAAAATACAGCAATATAGGAGAAGTTATGAGAGGTCAGTGAAAAAACAGCGATATAGGAGGAGGTATGAAAGGTGCACGAAAACACAGCGATATAGGGGAAGCTATGAGAGGTGCGCGATAACAGTGATATAGTGGAAGCTATAGGAGGTGCGCGAAAGCACGGCAATATAGGAGAATGCATGAGACATGAGCGAAAACTCAGCTAAAAAGGGGAAGCTATGAGAGTTTTGCAAAAACACGGCAATATAGGCAAATCTATGAGAGGTGAGCAAATATGCAACGATATAGGGGAAGCTATGGGAGGTGCGCCAAAATACAGCAATATAGGGGAAGCTATCAGAGGTGTGCGAAAACACAGCAAGAAAGGGGAAGCTATGGGAGGTGTGCGAAAATACAGCGATATAGTGGAAGGTAAGAGATGCACGCGAAAACACAGTGATATATAGGAAGCTATGGGAGGTGCGTGAAAGACGGCGATATAGGGGAGGTATGCGAGGTGCGCAAAAACACAGAGATGTAGGGGAAGCTATGGGAGGTGCGTGAAAACAGAGTGATATAGGAAAAGGTGTGACAGGTGCGCGAAAACACACAGATGCAGGAGAAGCTATGGGAGGTGCGCTACAACACAGTGATATAGGAGAAGGTATGAGAGATGCGCGAAAACACAGTGATGTAGGGGAATGTATGAGAGCTGCGGGAAAACACGGTGATATAGTGGCAGCTATGAGAGGTGAGCAAAACACAGCGATATAGGAGAAGGTATGAGAAGTGCGCGAAATCAGAGCTATATAGGTGAAGCTATGAGAGGTGCGCGATAACACCGCGATGTAGGGGAAGAAATGAGATGTGCGCAGAAACACGGCGATGTAGGGGAATATATGACAGGTGCGCGAAAACACGGCGATATAGGGGAAGCTATGAGAGGTGAGCGAAAACACAGCGATATAGGGGAAGCTATGGGAGGTGCGTGAAATCACAGCGATATAGGGGAAGGTATAAGAGGCACGCGAAAACACAGCGATACATGGGAAGTTCTGGGAGGTGCGTGACAACACGGCGAAATAGGGGAAGGTATGCGAGGTGCACAAAAACAGCAATGTAGGTGAAGCTGTGGGATGTGCATGAAAACACAGCGATATTGGGGATGGTATGAGAGGTGAGCAAAGACACAAGGATATAGGGGAAGGTATAAGAGGTGCGCGTAAACACAGCGATATAGTGTAAGGTATGAGAGGTACGCGAAAACACAGAAATATAGGGAAATCTATGAGCGGTGTGTAAAAACACAGTGATATATGGGAAGCTATGGGAGGTGCACAAAAACGGAGCTATGAGAGGTGCTATGAGCGGAACATGAAAAACGGAGCTATGAGAGGTGCGTGAAAATGCAGCGATATAGGGGAAGGTATGACAGGTGTACGAAAACACATCGATATTGGGAAAGCTACGAGACGTGCGCATAAACACAGCGCTATTGGCGAATATATGAGAGCTGCGGGAAAACATGGCGATATAGTGGCAACTATGGGAGGTGAGCAAAAACACAGCGATATAGGGGAAGCTATGGGAGGTGTGCGTAAACACAGCAACACAGGGGAAGGTATGAGAGCTGCGTGAAAATACGGCAATATAGGGGAAGGTATGGGACGTGCGCGAAAACACAGCGATGCAGGTGAATGTATGAGAGGTGCACAAAAACATGGCGATTCAGGGGAAGTTATGAGAGGTGAGAGAAAACACATCTCTATAGGGGAAGGTATGAGAGCTGCGTGAAAATACGGCGAAATAGTTGCAGCTATGAGAGGTGCGCAAAAACACAGCGATATAGGGGAAGGTATGAGAGGAGCGCGATATATGGGAAGCTATTGGAGGTGCACAGAAACACAGCAATATAAGGGAAGTTATGGGACGTGCGCGAAAACGCAACGATATCGTGGAAGATATGAGGAGTGCGCGAAAACAGGGCGATATAGTGGAAGCTATAAGAGGTGAGCAAAAATGCAGCGATATTGGGGAAGGTATCAGAAGTGCGCGAAAACACAATGATATTGGGAAGCCATGGCAGGTGCGGGAAAACACAGCGATATAGCGGAAGCTATGGGAGGTGCGCGAAAACACAGCAATACAGTGGAACGTATGAGAGGTGCATGAAAACACAGCGATATATAGGAAGCTAAAGGGAGTTGCGTGAAAACAGAGTGATATAGGGGATGGTATGAGAGGTGCGAGAAAACACACAGATGCAGGAGATGCTATGGGCGGTGCGCTACAGCACAGTGATATAGGAGAAGGTATGTGAGGTGCACGAAAACACAGTGATGTAGGGGAATTTATGAGAGCTGCGGGAAAACACGGCGATATAGTGGCAGCTATGAGAGGTGAGCAAAAACACAGCGATATAGGGGAAGGTATGAAAAGTGAGCAAAAACAGAGCAATATCGGGGAAGCTATGAGAGGTGCGCGATAACACCGCAATGTAGGGGAAGGTATGAGAGGTGCGTAGAAACACGGCGATGTAGGGGAATATATGATAGGTGCGTGAAAACAGGGCGATATAGGGGAAGGTATGTGAGGTGCATGAAAACACAGCGATATAGGGGAATGTACGAGAAGTACGCTAAAACACGGCGATATAGGGGAATGTATAAGAGGTGAGAGAAAACGCAGCTCTATAGCGGAAGGTACGAGAGCTGTGCGAAAACACGGCGATATAGTGGCAGCTTTGAGATGTCAGCAAAAACACAGCGATATAGGGGAATGTATGAGAAGTGCGCGAAATCAGAGCTATATAGGTGAAGCTATGAGAGGTGTGCGATAACACCGCGATGTAGAGGAAGATATGAGATGTGCGCAGAAACACGGCGAAGTACGGGAATATATGACAGGTGCGCGAAAACACGGCGATATAGGGGAAGCTATGAAGGGTGCGCGAAAACCCAGATATATAGGGAAATCTATGAGAGGTGTGCAAAAACACAGTGATATATGGGAAGCTATGGGAGGTGCACAAAAACGGAGCGATATAGAGAAGGCATGAGAGGTGCGAGAAAGCACGGCAATATAGGGGAAGATATGAGAGGTGCGCGAAAACAGATCGATATTGGGAAAGCTACGAGAGGTGCGCATAAACACAGCGCTATTGGCGAATATATGAGAGGTGTGCAAAAATAGGGCGATATAGAGGGAGCGATGAGAGGTGCGCGAAAAAGCAGCAATATAGGGGACTGTATGCGGGGTTCGTGAAAACACAACGATATAGGGGAAGGTATAAGAAGTGCGCAAAAACACAGCGGTATAGAGGAAGCTGTAGGAGGTGCGCAAAAACACGGCGATATAGGAGTAGTTATGAGAGATGAGCGAAAACTCAGCTAAAAAGGCGAAGGTAAGAAAGGTGCGTGAGAACACGGGGATATAGGCAAAGCTATGAGAGGTGAGCAAAAACACAGCAATATAGGGGAAGGTATGGGACGTGCATGAAAACACAGCGATGCAGGTGAATGTATGAGAGATGCGCAAAAACACGGCGATTCAAGGGAAGTTATGAGGGGTGAGAGAAAACACATCACTATAGCGAAAGGTATGAGAGCTGCGTGAAAATACGGTGATATAGTTGCAGCTATGAGAGGTGCGCAAAAACACGGCAATATAGGGGAAGCTACGAGAGGTGTGCGAAAACACAGCGATATAGTGGAAGGTATTAGAGGTGCGCAAAAACCTGGTGATGTAGGGGACTGTATGTGAGGTGCGCAAAAACACGGCGATATACGGGAAGCTATGAGAGGTGAGCGAAAGCACACCGATATAGGGGAAGCTATGGGAGGTGCGAGAATTCACAGCTATATAGGAGAAAGGATGAGAGGTCACGAAAATACAGTATTATAGGGGAACCTATGGTAGGTGCACGAAAACACAGCGTTATAGGGGAAGCTATGAGAGGTGCACGAAAACATCGCAATATATGGGAAGCTATGAGAGGTGCATGAGAACACAGCGGTAGAGGGGAATCTATGAGAGGTGCGCGATAACAAAGCGATATAGGGGAAGGTATCAGAGGTGCGCAAAACACAGCGATGTGGGGGAATACATGAGAGGTGCGCAAAACCATGGCGATATATGGGAAGTTATGGGAGGTGCGCGGAAACACAGCAATATAAGGGAAGTTATGCCATGTGCGAGAAAACACAGCAATATAGTGGAAGATATGAGAAGTGCGCGAAAACAGGGCGATATGGGGAAGCTATAAGAGGTGAGCAAAAATGCAGCGATATTGGGGAAGGTATCAGAGGTGCGCGAAAACATAATGTTATTGGGAAGCTACGGGAGGTGTGGAAAAACACATCGATGTAGAGGAAGCTATGAGAGCTGCGCGAAAACACAGCGACTTGGGGGAAGCTATGAGAAGTGCATGAAAACATCGCAATATATGGGAAGCTATGAGAGGTGCACCAGAACACATCGGTAGAGGGGAAGCTATGATAGGTGTGCGATAACAAAGCAATATAGGGGAAGGTATGAAAGGTTGGCAAAAACACAGCGATGTAGGTGAATGTATGAGAGGTGCGCGAAACCACGGCGATACAAGGGAAGCTATGAGAGGTGAGCGAATACACAGCGATATAGTGGAAGCTATGGGATCTGCATGAAAACATAGCAATATAGGGGAAGCTGTGGTAGTAGCGCGAAAACACATCAATATATGGGAAGGTATGCGATGTGCGCAAAAACACAGCGATACTGTGGAACGTATGAGAGGTGTACGAAAACACAGCGATATATAGGAAGATAAAGGAAGTTGTGCAAAAGCAGAGTGATATAGGGGAAGGTATGAGAGGTGCGAGAAAACACAGTGATATAGGGGAAGCTATGGGAGGTGCGCTACAACACAGCGATATAGGAGTAGGTATGAGAGCTGCGAGAAAACATGGCGATATAGTGGCAGCTATGAGAGGTGGGCAAAAACACAGTGATATGGATTTGTGAAAGGAAAATCATGTCTGATGAATCTCATAGAATTTTTTGAGGATGTAACTAGTAGAGTGGATAGGGGAGAACCAGTGGATGTGGTATATTTGGATTTTCAAAAGGCTTTTGACAAGGTCCCACACAGGAGATTAGTGTGCAAACTTAAAGCACATGGTATTGGGGGTAAGGTATTGGTGTGGGTGGAGAATTGGTTAGCAGACAGGAAGCAAAGAGTGGGAATAAACGGGACCTTTTCAGAATGGCAGGCGGTGACTAGCGGGGTACTGCAAGGCTCAGTGCTGGGACCCCAGTTATTTACAATATATATTAATGACTTGGATGAGGGAATTAAATGCAGCATCTCCAAGTTTGCGGATGACACGAAGCTGGGTGGCAGTGTTAGCTGTGAGGAGGATGCTAAGAGGATGCAGGGTGACTTGGATAGGTTGGGTGAGTGGGCAAATTCATGGCAGATGTAATTTAATGTGGATAAATGTGAAGTTATCCACTTTGGTGGCAAAAATAGGAAAACAGATTATTATCTGAATGGTGGCCGATAAGGAAAAGGGGAGGTGCAACGAGACCTGGGTGTCATTATACACCTGTCATTGAAAGTGGGCATGCAGGTACAGCAGGCGGTGAAAAAGGCGAATGGTATGCTGGCATTTATAGCGAGAGGATTCGAGTACAGGAGCAGGGAGGTACTACTGCAGTTGTACAAGGCCTTGGTGAGACCACACCTGGAGTATTGTGTGCAGTTTTGGTTCCCTAATCTGAGGAAAGACATCCTTGCCATAGAGGGAGTACAAAGAAGGTTCACCAGATTGATTCCTGGGATGGCAGGACTTTCATATGAAGAAAGACTGGATGAACTGGGCTTGTACTCGTTGGAATTTAGAAGATTGAGGGGGGATCTGATTGAAACGTATAAAATCCTAAAGGGATTGGACAGGCTAGATGCAGGAAGATTGTTCCCGATGTTGGGGAAGTCCAGAACGAGGGGTCACAGTTTGAGGATAAAGGAGAAGCCTTTTAGGACTGAGATTAGGAAAAACTTCTTCACACAGAGAGTGGTGAATCTGTGGAATTCTCTGCCACAGGAAACAGTTGAGGCAAGTTCATTGGCTATATTTAATAGGGAGTTAGATATGGCCCTTGTGGCTATGGGGATCAGGGGGTATGGAGGGAAGGCTGGTGCAGGGTTCTGAGTTGGATGATCAGCCATGATCATAATAAATGGCGGTGCAGGCTCGAAGGGCCGAATGGCCTACTCCTGCACCTATTTTCTATGTTTCTATGTTTCTATATCGCTGTGTTTTCCCGCACCTCTGATACCGTGCCCAATATGGCTGTGTTTTCGTGCATCTCTCATACCTATAACTATATCACTGTGTTTTCATGCACCTCGCATACCATCCACCTATATCGTTGCATTTTCGCACACCTCTCATCGGTTCCCCTATATTGACATGTTTTCACACACTTCTCATTCCTTCACGTATATCGCCGTGTTTTCGCGCACCTCCCATAGCTTCCCCTATATCACTTTGTTCTCACGCAGCTCTCATACCTTCCCCGATATCGCTGTAATTTGGGAAACCTCCCATAGCTTCCCCTATATTGCCGTGTTTTCGCGCACCTCTCATATATTCCCCTATAGTGCTGTGTTTTCGTGCACCTCTCATAGCTTTCCCAAAATCTCTGTTTTCGCGCACCTCTCGTAGCTTCCCCATATTGATGTGTTTTCGCGCACCTCTCATACCTTCCCCGACATCGCCGTGTTTTCACGCACCTCCCATAGCTTCCGATACATCACTGTGTTTTCGCAGACCTCTCATAACTTCCCCTATATTGCTGTGCATTAGTGCACCTCTCATACCTTCCCCTATATAGCTGTATTTTGATGCACCTCCCATAGCTTCCCATATATCGCAGTGTTTTCGCGCACCTGTCATAGCTTCCCATATATTGCAAGGTTTTTGCACACTTCTCATAGGTTCCCCCAAACTCGGCTATATAGTGGCAGCTATGAGAGGTGAACAAAAACACAGCGATATAGGGGAAGGTATGAGAAGTGCGCGGAAACACAGCAATATATGGGAGTCTATGGGAGGTGCAGGAATACAGAGCGATATAGGAGAAGGCATGAGAAGTGCAAGAAAATACAGCGATATTGGGGAACATATGGGAGCTGTGTGAAAACACGACGATATTAGAGAAGATACGAGAGGTGCGCAAAAACACAGAGATTTTGAGAAAGCTATGAGAGGTGCGCAAAAACACAGCGCTATAGGGGAATATATGAGAGGTGCACGAAAACATGGCGAGATAGGGGAACCTATGGGAGGTGCGTGGAAACACAGCAATATATGGGAAGTTATGGGAGTTGCGCAAAAACGTAGCGATATAGGGGAAGGTATGAGAGGTGCGAGAAAACATAGCAATATAGGGGAACCTATGGGAGGTGCGTGAAAACATCTCAATATATGGGAAGCTATGAGAGGTGCACGATAACACAGTGATATAGGGGAAGGTATGAGAGGTGCGTAAAAACACGCCGATATATGGGAAGCTATGGGCGGTGCGTGAAAGCAGGGCGATATAGGGGAAGGCATGAGAGGTGCGCAAAGGCACAACGATGTAGTGGAAGCTATGGGAGGTGCGTGAAAACTGAGCAATATAAGGGAAGTTATGAGAGCTGCTTGATGACACAGCGATATAGGAGAAGATATGAGATGTGCGCGAAAACACAGTGATATTGGGGAAGGTATGAGAGGTGCGTGAAAAAACAGTGATATAGGGGAAGGTATCAGAGGTGCGCTGAAACACAGCAATATAGGGGAAGGCATGAGAGGTCTGCGAAAACACGGCGATATAGGGGAAGGTATGAGAGGTGCGCAAAAACACAGCGATGTAGGGGAATGTATGAGAGGTACGCGAAAAAAGGGCGAATTAGCGGAAGGTATGAGACGTGAGACAGAACGCAGCTCTATAGGGAAGGTATGTGAGCTGCGCGAAAACATGGCAATATAGTGGCAGCTATGAGAAGTGAGGAAAAACACAGCGACATAGGGGAAGGTATGAGAAGTGCGCGAAAATAGAGCGATATAGGGGAAGCAATGAGAGATGTGCGATAACACCGTGATGTAGTCGAAGATATGAGAGGTGCGCAGAAACACGGCGATGTAGGGAAGCAATGCGAGGTGCGTGAAAACACAGTGAAATAGGGGAAGGTATGAGAGGTGCACGAAAACGCATCGATATGGGGAAGCTAAGAGAAGTGAGCGAAAACAGAGCGATATAGTGGAATGTAGGAGAGGTGGGCGAAAACACAGGAATTTGGGAAAGCTATGAGAGGTGCGCGAAAAAAGCACTATAGGGGAATGTATGAGAGGTGCGCGAAAACAGCGCTATAGGGGAACCTATGGGAGGTGTGCGGAAACAGCGCTATAGGGGAACCTATGGGAGGTGTGCGGAAACACAGCAATATACAGGATGTTATGGGAGGCGCGCAAAAACACAGCGATATTGTGGAAGATATGAGTGGTGCACGAAAACATTGCGATATAGGGGAAGCTATAAGAGGTAAGTGAAAACACAGCGATAATGGGGAAGGTTTCAGAGGTGCGCGAAAACACAATGATATTGGAAAGTAATGGGAGGTGCGGGAAAACACAGCGATATAGGGGAAGCTATGGGAGGTGTGCGAAAACACAGCGATATACGGGAAGTTATGGGACGTGCGCAAAAACAGCGATATAGTGGAAGATATGAGAGGTGCGCGAAAACACGGCAATATAGAGGAAGCTATAAGAGGTGAGCAAAATCACAGCGATATTGGGGAAGGTATCAGAAGTGCACGAAAACACAATGATATTGGGAAGCCATGGGAGGTGCAGGAAAACAAAGCGATATGGGGAAGGTATGAGAGCGGTGCGAAAACTCGGCTATATAGTGGCAGCTATGAGATGTGAGCAAAAACACAGCAATATAGGAGAAGGTATGAGAAGTGCGCGAAAACACAGCGATATATGAGAGTTTATGCAAGGTGCAGTAAAACAGAGCGATATAGGGGAAGGCATGAGAGGTGCGAGGAAATACAGCGATATTGGGGAACCTATGTGAGGTGCATGACAACACGGTGATATAGGAGAAGATATGAGAGGTGCGCAAAAACACAGAGATTTTGGGAAAGCTACGAGAAGTGCGCTCAAACACAGCGCTATAGGGGAATATATGAGAGGTGCGCAAAAACATGGCGAGATAGGGGAACCTATGGGAGGTGCGCAGAAACACAGCAATATACGGGAAGCTATGGGACGCACGCGAAAACACAGTGATATAGTGGAAGATATGAGTGGTGCACGAAAACATCGCGATATAGGGGAAGCTATAAGAGGTAAGCGAAAGCACAGCGATATTGGGGAAGGTATCAGAGGTGTGCAAAAACACAGCGATATATGGGAAGCTATGGGAGTTGCGCGAAAACGTAGCGATATAGGGGAAGGTATGAGAGGTGCGAGAAAACATAGCGATATAGGGGAACCTATGGGAGGTGCGTGAAAACATCTCAATATATGGGAAGCTATGAGAGGTGCATGATAACACAGTGATATAGGGGAAATTATGAGAGGTGCGCGAAAACACGCCGAAATATGGGAAGCTATGGGAGGTGCGTGAAAGCAGGGCAATATAGGGGAAGGCATGAGAGGTGCGCAAAAGCACAGCGATGTAGCGGAAGGTATGGGAGGTGCGTGAAAGCAGAGCGATATAGAGGAAGTGATGAGAGGTGCACGAAAGCACAGCAACATAGGGGAAGCTATGGGAGATGCGTGAAAACTGAGCAATATAGGGGAAGTTATCAGAGCTGCTTGATGACACAGTGATATAGGAGAAGATATGACATGTGCGCGAAAACACAGCGATATACGGGAAGGTATCAGAGGTGCGCTGAAACACAGCAATATAGGAAAAGGCATGAGAGGTCTGCAAAAACACGGCGATATAGGGGAAGGTATGAGAGGTGCGTGAAAACACAGCGATGTAGGGGAATGCATGAGAGGTACGCGAAAACATGGCGAATTAGCGGAAGGTATGAGACCTGAGACAGAATGCAGCTCTATAGGGGAAGGCATGTGAGCTGCGCGAAATCATGGCAATATAGTGGCAGCTATGAGAGGTGAGGAAAAACACAGCGATGTAGGGGAAGGTATGAGAAGTGCGTGAAAACACAGCGAAATAGGGGAAGGTATGAGAATGCGCGAAAACACATCGATATGGCGAAGCTAAGTGAAGTGCACAAAAACACAGCGATATAGTGGAATGTAGGAGAGGTGCGCGAAAACAGAGATTTTGGGAAAGCTATGAGAGGTGCGCGAAAACAGCGCTATAGGTGAATGTATGAGAGGTGCGCGAAAACATGGTGATATAGGGGAAACTATGGGAGGTGTATGGAAACACAGCAATATACAGGAAGTTATGGGACGCACGCAAAAACACAGCGATATAGTGGAAGATATGAGTGGTGAGCGAAAACATCGCGATATAGGGGAAGCTATAAGAGGTAAGCGAAAGCACAGTGATATTGGGGAAGGTATCAGAGGTGCGCGAAAACATAATGATATTGGAAAGCAATGGGAGGTGCAGGAAAACACAGCGATATAAGGGTAGCTATGGGAGGTGTGCGAAAACACAGCGATATATGGGAAGCTATGGGAGTTGCGCGAAAACATAACGATATAGGGGAAGGTATGAGAGGTGCGAGAAAACATAGCGATATAGGGGAACCTATGGGAGGTGCGTGAAAAAACAGCGATATAGCGGAAGGTATCAGAGGTGCACAAAAACACAGTGATGCAGGGAAATGTATGAGAGGTACGCGAAAACACGGCAAATTAGCGGAAGGTATGAGAGGTGAGACAGAATGCAGCTCTATAGGGGAACGTATGAGAGCTGCGCGAAAACATGGCAATATAGTGGCAGCTATGAGAGGTGAGCAAAAACACAGCGATAGAGGGGAAGGTATGAGAAGTGCGCTAAAATAGAGCGATATAGGGGAAGTTATGAGACGTGTGCGATAACACCGCGATGTAGGGGAAGATATGAGAGGTGCGCAGAAAGACGGCAATGTAGGGGAAGCAATGAGAGGTGCGTGAAAAAGCAGCGATATAGGGGAAGGAATGAGAGGTGCACGAAAACACAGCGATATAGAGGAAGCTATAGGAGGTGCACAAAAACACGGCGATATAGGAGTAGGTATGACAGATGAGCGAAAACTCAGCTAAAAAGGGGAAGGTATGAAAGGTGCTTGAGAACACGGTGATATAGGCAAAGCTATGAGAGGTGAGCAAAAGCACAGCGATACAGGGGAAGCTATGGGAGGTGTGCGAAAACACAGCGATACAGGGGAAGGAATGAGAGGTGCGCAAAAACACAGCGATAACTGGGAAGCTATGGGAGGTGCGTGAAAACACGGCAATATAGGAGAAGATATGAGAGGTGCACGAACACGTTGCAATATATGGGAAGCTATGAGAGGTGCACGAGAACACAGCGGTAGAGGGGAAGCTATGAGAAGTTCGTGATAACAAAGCGATATAGGGGAAGGTATGAGAGGTGCGCAAAAAAAAGGCGATGTAGGGGAATGTATGAGAGGTGTGCGAAACCACAGCGATATATGCAAAACTATAGGAGGTGCACGGAAACACAGCAATATACAGGAAGTTATGGGACGTGCGCGAAAACACGGCGATATAGTGGAAGCTATAAGAGGTGAGCAAAATCACAGCGGTATTCGGGAAGGTATCAGAAGTGCACGAAAACACAATGATATTAGGAAGCCATGGGAGGTGCCGGAAAACACAGCGATATAGGGGAAGCTATGGGAGGTGTGCGGAAACACAGCGATATAGGGGAAGGTATGAGAAGTGCGCAAAAACACAGCAATATATGGGAGTCTATGGGAGGTGCAGGAAAACAGAGCGATATAGGAGAAGGCATGAGTAGTGCAAGAAAATACAGCAATATTTTTGAACCTATGGGAGGTGTGTGAAAACACGGCGATATAGGAGAAGATATTAGAGGTGCGCGAAAACACAGAGATTTTGGGAAAGCTATGAGAGGTGCGCAAAAACACAGCGCTATAGGGGAATGTATCAGACGTGCGCGAAAACGTGGCGAGATAGGGGAACCTATGGGAGGTGCACGGAAACACAGCAATATACGGGAAGCTATGGGACGCACGCGAAAACACAGTGATATAGTGGAAGATATGAGTGGTGCGCGAAAACATCGCGATATAGGGGAAGCTATAAGAGGTAAGCGAAAGCACAGCGATATTGGGGAAGGTATCAGAGGTGTGCAAAAACACAGCGATATATGGGAAGCTATGGGAGTTGCGCGAAAACGTAGCGATATAGGGGAAGGTATGAGAGGTGCGAGAAAACATAGCGATATAGGGGAACCTATGGGAGGTGCGTGAAAACATCTCAATATATGGGAAGCTTTGAGAGGTGCACGATAACACAGTGATATAGTGGAAGATATGAGAGGTGCGCGAAAACATGGCAATATAGAGGAAGCTATAAGAGGTGAGCAAAATCACAGCGATATTGGGGAAGGTATCAGAAGTGCACGAAAACACAATGATATTGGGAAGCCAAGGGAGGTGCGGGAAAACACAGTGATATAGGGGAAGCTATGGGAGGTGTGCGGAAACACAGCGATATAGGGGAAGGTATGAGAGCGGTGCGAAGACTCGGCTATATAGTGGCAGCTATGAGAGGTGAGCAAAAACCCAGCGATATAGGGGAAGGTATGAGAAGTGCGCGAAAACACAGCGATATATGAGAGTCTATGGGAGGTGCAGTAAAACAGAGCGATATAGGGGAAGGCATGAGAGGTGCGAGAAAATAAAGCGATATTGGGGAACCTATGTGAGTTGTGTGAAAACACGGCGATATAGGAGAAGATATGAGAGGTGAGTGAAAAAACAGCGATATAGGGGAAGGTATCAGAGGTGCGCTGAAACACAGCAATATAGGGGAAGGCATGAGAGGTCTGCAAAAACATGGCGATATAAGGGAAGCTATGAGAGGTGTGAGAAAACATAGCGATATAGGGGAACCTATGGGAGGTGCGTGAAAACATCTCAATATATGGGAAACTATGAGAGGTGCACGAGAACACAGCGGTAGAGGGTTAGCTATGAGAGGTGCACGATAACACAGTGATATAGGGGAAGGTATGAGAGGTGCGTAAAAACACGCCGATATATGGGAAGCTATGGGAGGTGCATGAAAGCAGAGCGATATAGAGGAAGTGATGAGAGGTGCACAAAAGCACAGCAACATAGGGGAAGCTATGGGAGATGCGTGAAAACTGAGCAATATAGGGGAAGTTATGAGAGCTGCTTGATGACACAGCGATACAGGAGAAGATATGACAGGTGCGCGAAAACAGCGCTATAGGGGAATGTATGAGAGGTGCGCGAAAACATGGTGATATAGGGGAACGTATGGGAGGTGCGCGGAAACACAGCAATATACAGGAAGTTATGCGAGGCGCGCAAAAACACAGCGATATTGTGGAAGATACGAGTGGTGCACGAAAACATCGCGATATAGGGGAAGCTATAAGAGGTAAGCGAAAACACAGCGATATTGGGGAAGGTATCAGAGGTGCGCGAAAACACAATGATACTGGAAAGCAATGGGAGGTGTGCGAAAACACAGCGATATGGGGAAGCTAAGAGAAGTGTGCGAAAACATAGCGATATAGGGGAAGGTATGAGAGCTGCGCGAAAACAGGGCGATATAGTGGCAGCTATGAGAGGTGAGCAAAAACAGCGATATAGTGGAATGTACGAGAGGTGAGCGAAAACACAGAGATTTTGGGAAAGCTATGAGAGGTCCGCGAAAACAGCGCTATAGGGGAATGTATGAGAGGTGCGCGAAAACATGGCGATTTAGAGGAACCTAATGGAGGTGCGCGGAAACAAAGCAATATACAAGAAGTTATGGGACGCGCGGGAAAGAGTTAGCTACGAGAGGTGCACGATAACACAGTGGTATAGGGGAAGGTATGTGAGGTGTGTAAAAACATGGCAATATATGGGAAGCTATGGGAGGTGCGTGAAAGCAGGGCGATATAGGGAAAGGCATGAGAGGTGCACAAAAGCACAGAGATGTAGGGGAAGCTATGGGAGGTTTGCAAAAGCAGAGCGATATAGAGGAAGTGATGAGAGGAGCACGAAATCACAGAGACATAGTTGAAGCTATGGGAGGTGCGTGAAAAAAACAGCGATATAGGGGAAGGTATCAGAGGTGCGCTGAAACACAGCAATATAGGGGAAGGCATGAGAGGTCTGCGAAAACACGGCGATATAGGGGAAGGTATGAGAAGTGCGTGAAAACATGGCGGCATAGGTGAAGCTGTAAGAGGTGAGCGAAAACACAGCGATATTGGGGAAGGTATCAGAGGTGCGCAAAAACACAATGATATTGGGAAGCTATGGGAGGTGCAGGAAAACACATCGATATAGGGGAAGCTATGAGACCTGCGCGAAAACACAGCGATATGGGAAAGCTATGGGAGGTGTGCGAAAACGCAGTAATACGGGGAACGTAGGAGAGGTGCACGAAAACACAGCAATATATGTGAAGCTATGGAAGTTGCGCAAAAACATAACGATACAGGAGAAGGTATGAGAGTTGCGCGAAGACACAGAGATGTAAGGGAAGCTATGTGCAGTGCGCAAAAACATCGCGATATAGGGGAAACTATGAGAGGTGCGTGAAAAAACAGCGATTTGGGGGAAGCCATGAGAGGTGTGCAAAAACACTTCAATACAGCAGAAGGTGTGAGGTGTCCACAAAAACACAGCAATATAGGGGAAGCTATGGGAGGTGCGCGAAATCACAGCAATATATGGGAATGTGTGGGACATGCGCGAAAACACAGCCATATCGTTGAAGGTATGAGAGGTGCGCGAAAACACGACAATATATTGGAAGGTATGAGAGGTGCGAGAAAACAGCGATATAGAGGAAGCTATGGGATTTGCGTGAAAACACGGCGATATAGGAGAAGGTATGAGTTGTGCGCAAAAAAACTGCGATGTAGGGGAAGCTATGCAAGGTACGCAAAAAGCGGCGATATTATGGAAGCCATGAGAGGTGCGTGAAAACACTACGATGTAGGGGAAGCTATGCGAGGTACGCAAAAACATGGCGATATTATGGAAGCTATGAGAGGTGTGTGAAAACACTACGATGTAGGGGAAGCTATGCGAGGTACGCAAAAACTTGGCGATATTAAGGAAGCTATGAAGGTGAACGAAAACATTGCAATATAGGGGAAGCTATGAGAGGTGCCCAAGAACACAGCGATATAGGGGAAGCTATGCGAGGTGTGTGAAAACACAGCGATATAGAGGAAGGTATGAGCGATGCGAGAAAACATGGCGATGTAGGGGAATGTATGAGAAGAGCGCGAAAACACGGCGATATAGGGGAAGCTATGCGAGGTGCGCAAAAACATGGCGATGTTATGGAAGCTATGAGAGGTGCGTGACAACACTGCGATGTAGGGGAAGCTATGCAAGGTGCGCAAAAACATGGCGATATTAGGGAAGCTATGAGAGGTGCGCGAAAACATCGCAATATAGGGGAAGTTATGAGAGGTGCCCAAGAACACAGCGATATAGGGGAAGCTATGCGAGGTGCGTGAAAACACATCAATATAGAGGAAGATATGAGCGGTGCGAGAAAACATGGCGATGTAGGGGAATGTATGAGAAGAACGCGAAAACACGGCGATATAGGGGAAGTTATGGGAGGTGAGCGAAAACACAACGAAACAGAAGAAGCTAATGGGAGGGGTGCAAAATCACAGCGATATAGGGGAAGGGATGAGAGGTGCGTGAAAACACAGCGATATAGGGCAAGCTATGGGATGTGCATGAAAACACAGCGATATTGGGGAAGCTACGAGAGGTGCGCGAAAACACAGTGATGTAGTGGAAGGTATGAGAGATGAGCGAAAACACAGAGTTATAGGGAAATCTATGAGAGGTGTGCGAAAACAGAGCGATATAGCGGAAGGCATGAGAGGTACGAGAAAATTCAGCGATATAGGGGAAGCGATGGGAGGTGCGTGAAAACACGGTAATATAGGAGAAGGCATGAGAGGTACGCAAAAACACAGCAATGTAGGGGAAGCTATGAGAGGTGTGCAAAAACAGCGATTTGGGGGAAGCTATGAGAGGTGTGCGAAAATAATCGCAATATATGGGAAGCTACGAGAGGTGTGCGAAAAAAATTGCAATATATGGGAATCTACGAGAGGTGCGCGAAAGCACTGCGATACATGGGAAGCTATGGGAGTCAAGTGCAAACAGGGCAAGAAAGGGGAAGTTATGAGAGGTGCCCTAAAACACTGTGATGTAGGGGAACCTATGGAAGGTGCGCGAAAGCAGAGCGATATAGGGGAAGTTATGAGAGGTGCACGAGAGCACAGTGACACAGGGGAAGCTATGGAAGGTGTGCTAAAACACAGCAATATAGGTGAAGGCACGAGAGGTCTGCGAAAACAGGCGATATAGGGGAAAGAATGAGAGGTGCGCAAAAACACAGCGATGTAGGGGTATGTATGAGAGGAACGCAAAAACGGTGATAGAGGGGAAGGTATGAGAGGTGAGAGAAAACGCAGCTCTATAGGGGAAGGTATGAGAGGTGAGAGAAAACACAGCTCTAAAGGGAAAGCTATGAGAGGTGCACGAAAACAGCGCTATAGGGAAATGTATGAGAGGTGCACGAAAACATGGTGATATATGGTAACCTATGGGAGGTGCGTGAAAGCACGGCGATATATGGGAACCTCTGGGAGGTGTGTGGAAACACAGCAATATACAGGAAGCAATGGGACACGCGCAAAAATACAGCGATATAATGGAAGATATGAGTGGTGCGCGAAAACATGGCGATATAGGGGAAGCTACAGGAGGTGAGCGAAAACCAGTGATATTGGGGAAGGTAGCAGAGGTGCGCGAAAACACAATGATATTGGGAAGCTATGGGAGGTGCGGGAAAACACAGCGATCTTGGGGAAGCTATGGGAGGTGTGCGAAAACACAGCGATGTTGGGGAACGTATGAGAGGTGCACAAAAACACTGCGATATATGGGAAGCTATGGGAGTTGCGCGAAAACATAGCGATATAGGGGAAGGTGAGAGGTGCGAGAAAACATAGCGATATAGGGGAATCTATGGGAGGTGCATGAAAACATCGCAATATATGGGAAGCTATGAGAGTTGCACGAGCACACAACGGTAGAGGGTTAGCTATGAGAGGTGTACAATAACACAGTGATATAGGGGAAGGTATGAGAGGTCTGTGAAGGCACAGCAATATAGGGGAAGGTATGGGAGGTACATGAAAACACAGCAATATAGGTGGTGGTATGCGAGGCGCATGAAAACACAGTGATATAGAGGAAGCTATATTAGGTGCACGAAAACACGGCGATATAGGAGAAGGTATGAGAGGTGCGCGAAAACACTGCGATATAGGGGAAGCTATGAATGGTGTGTGAAAACACGGCGATATATGGGAAGCTATGGGAGTTGTGTGAAAACAGCGATATAGGAGAAGGTATGGGAGGTGCGCAAAGACACAGAGACGTAGGAGAAGCTATGTGCTGTGCGCGAAAACACGGCGCTATAGGGGAAGCGATGAGAGGTGCGTGAAAACTCAGCGATATAAGAGAAGGTATGTGCGGTACGCGAAAACACAGCGATGTAGGGGAAGGTATGAGAGGTACGCGAAAACACAGCGATGTAGGGGAAGGTATGAGAGGTACGCGAAAACACAGCGATGTAGGGGAAGGTATGAGAGGTACGCGAAAACACAACGATGTAGGGGAAGCTAAGCGAAGTTCGTGAAAACATGGCGATGTAGGAGAAGCTATGAGAGGTGTGCGAAAACACAACGGTTTGGGGGAAGCTATGAGAGGTGTGCTAAAACACAGCAATAAAGGGGAAGGCACGAGAGGTCTGCGAAAACAGGCGATATAGGGGAAAGTATGAGAGGTGCGCGAAAACACAGCGCTACAGTGGAATGTATGAGAGGTGCACGAAAACATGGTGATATATGGGAACCTATGGGAGGTGCGCGATAGCACGGCGATATATGGGAAACTCTGGGATATGCGGAAACACAGCAATATACGGGAAGTTATGGGACGCGCGCGAAAACACAGCGATATAGTGGAAGGTATGAGTGATGCACGAAAACATGGCGATATAGGGGAAGCTATAGGAGGTGAGTGAAAACCAGTGATATTGGGGAAGTTATCAGAGGTGCGCGAAAACACAATGATGTTGGGAAGCTATGGAAGGTGCGGGAAAACACAGCGATCTTGAGGAAGCTATGGGAAGTGTGCGAAAACACAGCGATGCAGGGGAACGTATGAGAGGTGCACGAAAACACAGCGATATATGGGAAGCTATGGGAGTTGCGCGAAAACATAGCGATATAGGGGAAGCTGTGAGATGTGCGCAAAAACACAGCGCTATAGTGGAATATATGAGAGGTGCGCAAAAACAAGGCGATTATATGGGAAGCTATGAGAGGTGCGTGAAAGCAGAGCGATATAGGGGAAGGTATGAGAGGTGCGCTAAAACACAGCAATATAGGGGAAGGGATGAGAGGTCTGCGAAAATACAGCAATATAGAGGAAGCTCTGAGACGTGCGCGATAACACAGCGATATAGGGGAAGCAGTGAGAGGTGTGCGAATACACATTGATACAGCAGAAGGTATGAAATGTCCGCAAAAACGCAGCAATATAGGGGAAGCTATGGGATGTGCGCGAAATCACGGCAATATATGGGAAGGTATGAGATGTGGGCAAAAACGCGGCGATGTATATATAGATATATATAGAATAGTACAGCACAGTACAGGCCCTTCGGCCCACAATGTTGAGCTTACCCTCAAACCCTGCCTCCCATATAAGCCCCCACCTTAGATTCCTCCTTATACCTGTCTAGTAGACTCTTAAACTTCACTAGTATATCTGCCTCCACCACTGACTCAGGCAGTGCATTCCACCCACCAACCACTCTCTGAGTAAAAAACCTTCCTCCAATATCCCCCTTGAACTTCCCACCCCTTACCTTAAAGCCATGTCCTCTTGTATTGAGCAGTGGTGCCCTGGGGAAGAGGCACTGGCTATCCACTCTATCTATTCCTCTTATTATCTTGTACACATCTATCATGTCTCCTCTCATCCTCCTTCTCTCCAAAGAGTAAAGCCCTAGCTCCCTTAATCTCTGATCATAATGCATACTTTCCAAACCAGGCAGCATCCTGGTAAATCTCCTCTGTACCCTTTCCAGTGCTTCCACATCCTTCCTATAGTGAGGTGACCAGAACTGGACATAATAATCCAAGTGTGGCCTAACCAGAGTTTTATAGAGCTGCATCATTACATCGCGACTCTTAAACTCTATCCCTATCGACCTGTGAGGCAACTTTCAGGGATCTGTAGACATGTACACCGAGATCCCTCTGCCTCTCCACACTACCATGTATTCTGCCATTTACTTTGTACTCTGCCTTGGAGTTTGTCCTTCCAAATTGTACCACCTCACACTTCTCTGGGTTGAACTCCATCTGCCACTTCTCAGCCCACTTCTGCATCCTATCAATGTCTCTCTGCAATCTTTGACAATCCTCTACACTATCTACAACACCACCAACCTTTGTGTCATCTGCAAACTTGCCAACCCACCCTTCTACCCCCACATCCAGGTCTTTAATAAAAATCACGAAAAGTAGAGGTTGCAGAACAGATCCTTGTGGGACACCACTAGTCACAATCCTCCAATCTGAATGTACTCCCTCCACCACCACCCTCTGCCTTCTGCAGGCAAGCCAATTCTGAATCCACCTGGCCAAACTTCCCTGGATCCCATGCCTTCTAACTTTCTGAATAAGCCTACCGTGTGGAACCTTGTCAAATGCCTTACTAAAATCCATATAGATCACATCCACTGCACTACCCTCATCTATATGCCTGGTCACCTCCTCAAAGTACTCTATCAGGCTTGTTACACACGATGTGCCCTTCACAAAGCCATGCTGACTGTCCCGGATCAGACCATGATTCTCTAAATGTCTATAGATCCTATCTCTAAGAATCTTTTCCAACAGTTTTCCCACCACAGACGTAAGGCTCACTGGTCTATAATTACCCAGACTATCCCTACTACCTTTTTTGAACAAGGGAACAACATTCACCTCCCTCCAATCCTCCGGTACCATTCCCATGGACAACGAGGACATAAAGATCCTAGCCAGAGGCTCAGCAATCTCTTCTCTCGCCTCGTGGAGCAGCCTGGGGAATATTCCGTCAGGCCCCGGGGACTTATCTGTCCTAATGTATTTTAACAACTCCAACAGCTCCTCTCGCTTAATAATCAGCCTGCTCCTGAACATCAACCTCACTCATATTGTCCTCACCATCATCAAGTTCCCGCTCATTGGTGAATACTGAAGAGAAGTATTCATTGAGGACCTCGCTCACTTCCACAGCCTCCAGGTACATCTTCCCACCTTTATCTCTAATCGGTCCTACCTTCACTCCTGTCATCCTTCTTTTCTTCACGTAATTGAAGAATGCCTTGGGGTTTTCCTTTACCCTACTCGCCAAGGCCTTATCATGCCCCTTCTTGCTCTTCTCAGATATAGGGGAATTTATGAGAGGTGAGCGAAAACACGGTGACATAGGGGAAGCTGTAAGAGGTGAGTGAAAACACAGTGATATAGGGGAAGGTATGAGAAGCGTGCAAAAACACAGCGGTGTAGGGGAAGGTATGAGAGGTGAGAGAAAACGCAGCTCTATAGGGGAAGCTATGGGAGGTGAGCGAAAACACAGCGATACAGGAGAAGCTATGGGAGGAGCGCAAAATCACAGCGATATAAGGGAAGGGATGAGAGGTGCATGAAAACACAGTGATATTGGGGAAGGTATGAGAACTGCGCGAAAACACGGTGATATAGTGGCAGATATGAGAGGTGAGCAAAAACACAGCGATATAGTGGAATTTAGGAGAGGTGGGCGAAAACAGAGATTTTGGGAAAGCTATGAGAGGCGCACGAAAACATGGCGATATAGGGGAACCTATGGGAGGTGCGCGAAAACACGGCGATATATGGGAAACTATGAGAGGTGCGCGAAAACACGGCGATCTAGGGGAATGTATGAGAGGTGTGCAAGACACGGCGATATAAGGGAAGCTATGGGAGGTGAGCGAAAACACATCGATATGGGGAAGCTACGAGAGGTGCGTGAAAACAGTGATATAGTGGAAGGTATGAGAGGTACGCGAAAACACAGAGTTATAGGGAAATCTATGAGAGGCGCTAGAAAACACAGCAATATATGGGAAGCTACGCGAAGTGCGCGAAAAGACTGCGATATAGGGGAAACTATGAGAAGTGCGCAAAAACACGGCGATATATGGGAAGCTATAGGAGGCAAGTGCAAACAAGGCAACATAGGGGAAGTTATGAGAGGTACCCTAAAACACTGCGATGTAGGGGAAGATATGGGAGCTGCGCGAATGCAGAGCGATATAGTGGAAGTGATGAGAAGTGCACAAGAGCACGGCGACATAGGGGAAGCTATGGAAAGTGTGCTAAAACACAGCAATATAGGGGAAGGCACGAGAGGTCTGCGAAAACACGGCGATATAGGGGAAAGTATGAGAGGTGCGCGAAAACAAAGCGATGTAAGGGAATTTATGAGAGATACGCAAAAACACGGCGATATAGGGGAAGGTATAAGAGGTGAGAGAAAACGCAGCTCTATAGGGGAAGGCATGAGAGCTGCGTGAAAACACGGCGATATAGTGGCAGCTATGAGAGGCGAGCAAAAACACAGCGATATAGTGGAATGTAGGAGAGGTGCGCGAAAACACAGAGATTTTGGGAAAGCTATGGGAGGTGCGCGAAAACACAGCACTATAGGGGAATGTATGAGAGGTGCGCGAAAACATGGCAATATAGGGGAAGCTATGGGAGGTGCGCAAAAACACGGCAATATATGGGAAACTATGGGAGGTGCGCGGAAACACAGCAATATACGGGAAGTTATAGGACGCGTGCGAAAACACAGCGATATAGTGGAAGATATAAGTGGTGTGCGATAACACAATGATATTGGGAAGCTATGGGAGGTGAGCAAAAACACAGCGATATAGGGGAAGGTATGAGAGGTGCACGAAAACACAGCGATATAGGAAAGCTATGGGAGGTGCGTGAAAGCATCGCAATATATGGGAAGCTATGAGAGGTGCACGATAACACAGTGATATAGGGGAAGGTATGAGAGGTCTGCGAAAACACGACGATATAGGGGAAGGTATCAGGAATGTGCTAAAACACAGCAATATAGGGGAAGGCATGAGAGATCTGCGAAAACACGACAATATAGGGAAAGGTATGAGAGGTGCGCGAATACACAGTGACGTAGGGGAATATATGAGAGGTACGCGAAAACACAGCGATATAGGGGAAGGTATGAGAGGTGAGAGAAAATGCAGTGATATAGGGGAAGTTCTGGGATGTGCGTGAAATCACAGCGATATGGGGGAGGGATGAGAGGTGCGTGAAAACACATCGATATAGGGGAAGGTATGGGAGCTGCCCGAAAACACAGCTATATAGGGGAAGGTATGGGAGGTGCGCGAGACGCAGCGATATAGGGGACGGTATGAGATGTGCGTGGAAACACAGCGATATGGGGAAGGTATGAGAGGTGCGTGAAAACACAGCAATATAGGGGAAGGCATGAGCGGTCTGCGAAAACACATCGATACATCAGAAGGTATGAGATGTCCGCAAAAACACAACAATGTAGGGGAAGGTATGGGAGGTATGCAAAATCACAGCAATATATGGGAAGGTATGGGACATGCGTGAAAACACAGCGATATCGTTGAAGGTATGCGAGGTGCGCGGAAACACGGCAATATAGGGGAAGCTACGGGAGCTGCGTGAAAAGACGGCGATAACGTAGAAGGCATGAGAGGTGCACAAAAACATAGTGATGTAGGGGAAGCTATGCGAGGTGCGCCAGAACACAGCAATATGGGGGAAGATATGAGAGGTGCGCAGAAACACAGCGATTTGGGGAAAGCGATGAGAGATGCGCGAATACATCGCAATATATGGGAAGGTATGAGAGGTGCACAAAAACATATCGGTATAGTGGAAGGTATGCGAGGTGCGCAAAAACACAGCAATATAGGGGAAGCTATGAGAGGTCTGCGAAAACACGCGTTAGAGGGGCAGGTATGAGAGGTGCGCGAAAACACATCGATGTAGCGGAAGGTATGAGAGGTGCGCAAAAATACGGTGATATAGGGGCAGGTATGACAGGTGCAAGAAAACAGCAATATAGGGGAAGCTACGGTAGGTGCGTGAAAAGACGGCGATACAGGAGAAGTTATGAGAGGTGCGCGAAAACACAGCGATGTAGGGGAAGCTATGGGAGATGCTTGAAAAGACGGCGATAAAGGGGAAGCTTTCAGACATGCGTGGAAACACAACGATATAGGGGAAGGTATGAGAGGTGCGCGAAAACACATCGATATAGTGGAAGGTATGTGAGGTGCGCGAAAACACAGCGATAAAGGGGAAGCTATGACAGGTCTGAGAAAACATGCGTTATAGGGGCAGGTATGAGAGGTGCACGAAAGCACAACGACATAGGGGAAGGTATGAGAGGTGCACAAAAACACAACGACATAGGGGAAGGTATGCAAGGTGCGCGAAAACACAACGATATAGGGGAAGCTATCAGAGGTGCGTGAAAACACGGCGATATAGGGGAAGGTATGAGAGGTGCGCGAAAACACATCGATACAAGGGAAGGTACGAGACGTGCACGAACACATCGATATAGTGGAAGGTATGAGATTTGCACAAAAACAAAATGAAATAGCGGAAGGTATGCAAGGTGTGCGAAAACACAGCGATATAGGGGAAGCTATGAGAGGTGCGCGAAAACATCGCAATATATGGAAAGCTATGAGAGGTGCGCGAAAACATGGCGAAAAAGCAGAAGCTATGGGAGGTGCGCGAAAACACAGTGATGTAGGGGAAGTTATGAGAGCTGCGCGAAAACACAGTGACATGGGGAAGCTATGAGAGGTGTGCGAAAGCATGGCGATATACGTGAAGATATGTGAGGTGTGGGAAAACACGGCGATATAGGGGAATGTATGAGAGATGAGCAAAAATAGCTAAGAAGTGGAAGGTATGAAAGGTGCGCGAGAACAGGGCGATATAGGGAAAGCTATGAGAGGTGAGCAAAAACACTGCGATATAAGGGAATGTATAATAGGTGCATCAAAGCACAGCGATATAGGGGAAGCTATGGGAGGTGCGCGAAAGCACAGCGATATAGGGGAAGCTATGGGAGGTGCGCGAAAACACAGCGATATAGGGGAAGCTATGGGAGGTGCGAGAAAACACATCGATACAGGGAAACCTACGAGAGGTGCGCGAAAACACATCGATATAGTGGAAGGTATAAGAGGTGCATGAAAACACAACAACATAGGGGAAGGTATGCGAGGTGCGTGAAAACAAGGCGATATAGGGGAAGCGATAAGAGGTGCACAAAAATGCAGCGATATAGGGGCGGTATGAGAGGTGCATGAAAGCACAGTGATATAGGGGTAGGTATGCGAGGTGTGTGTAAACACAGCGAGATAGAGGAAGGTATGTGAAGTGCATATAAACACAGCGATAGTAGGGAAGCTATGGGAGGTGCTCGATAACACGACGATATAGGGGAAGGTATTGGAGATGCGCGAAAACATGGCGATACAGTGGAAGGTATGAGAGGTGCGCAAAAACACAGCCATATTTGGGAATGTATGGTAGGTGCACGTAAACACAACAGTAAGAGGAAGCCGTGGGAGGTGTCCGTAATCACGGTGATACAGGGAAAGTATGACAGGTGCGTGAAAACACAGCAGTAAGGGGAAGCTATTGGATGTGTACCAAAACACAGCGATACAAGGGAAGGTATGAGAGTTGAGCAAAAACACAGCCATATTGGGTAAGGTATGAGAGGTTTGCGAAAACACAGCCATATTGGGGAAGGTATGTGAGGTGTGCGAAATCACGGCGATACAGTTGAAGGTATGAGAAGTGCACGAAAACAAGGCGATATAGGGGAAACTCTCAGAGGTGCGCGTAAATACAGCGACTTAAGGGAAGCTATGAGAGGTGCCCAAAAACAAAACAATACAGGGGAAGCTGTGGGAGGTGTGCGAAAACACAGCAGTAAGAGGAAGCTATGGGAGGTGTGCAAAACTACGGCGATATAGGGGAAAGTATGAGAGGTGCATGAAAGAACAGCGTTACTTGGTAAACCATGGGAGGTGCACGAAAACACAGCCATATTGGGGAAGGTATGTGAGGTGCGCGAAAACACAGCTATAGAGGGGAACGTATGAGAGCTGCACGAAAACACAACCATATTGGGGAATGTATGGGATGTGCGCGAAAACACAGCAGTAAGGGGAAGCTATGGGAGGTGTGTGAAAACACAGCGATACAGGGGAAGGTAGGAGAGGTGCGTGAAAAACAGCGTTACTGGGTAAACTATGGGAGGTGCACAAAAACAGAGCAATATAGGGGAAGGTATATGAGCTGAGTGAAAACACAGCGATAGAAGAGAAGCTATGGGAGGTGCTCGAAAACACGGCTATATAGGTGAAGGTATGAGAGGTGCACGAAAAACAGCGTTATTGGGGAAACGATGGGAGATGCAGGAAAACACAGCGATATAAGGGAAGCTCTGGGAGGTGCTCGAAAACAAGGCGATATAGGGGAAGCTATAAGAGCTGAGCGAAAACACAGCGATATAGGGGAAGGTATGAGAGGTGCGCGAAAACACAGCGATGTAGGCGAAGCTATGGGTGGCTTGCGAAAACACAGTGATACAGGGGAAGGTGTGAGAGGTGCGAAAAAAACAGTCATATTGGGGAAGGTATGGGAGGTGCGCAAAAACACAGCGATATAGGGGAAGGTATGGGAGGTGCGCGAAAGCACTGCGATATAGGGGAAGTTATGAGAGCTGCGTGAAAACACAGTGACATGGGGAAGCTATGAGAGGTGTGCGAAAGCATGGCGATATACGTGAAGATATGTGAGGTGTGGGAAAACACGGCGATATAGGGGAATGTATGAGAGATGAGCAAAAATAGCTAAGAAGTGGAAGGTATGAAAGGTGCGCGAGAACAGGGCGATATAGGGAAAGCTATGAGAGGTGAGCAAAAACACTGCGATATAAGGGAATGTATAATAGGTGCATCAAAGCACAGCGATATAGGGGAAGCTATGGGAGGTGCGCGAAAACACAGCGATATAGGGGAAGCTATGGGAGGTGCGTGAAAACGCAGCGATACAGGGGAAGGTATTAGTGGTGAGCCAAAACACAGCCATATTGTGGAAGGTATGTGAAGTGCGTGAAAACACAGCGATAGTAGGGAAGCTATGGGAGGTGCTAGATAACACGGCGATAGAGGGGAAGGTATTGGAGGTGCGCGAAAACATGGCGATACAGTGGAAGGTATGAGAGGTGCGCAAAAACACAGCCATATTTGGGAATGTATGGGAGGTGCACGAAAACACAGCAGTAAGAGGAAGCCGTGGGAGGTGTCCGTAATCATGGCGATACAGGGGAAGGTATGAGAGGTGCTCAAAAACGCAGCCATATTGGGGAAGGTATGTGAGGTGCGCAAAAGCACAGCGATAGAGGGGAAGCTATGGGAGGTGCTCGAAAACATGGCGATACAGGGGAAGGTATGAGAGGTGCCCGAAAAAACAGCCATATTAGGGAAACGATGGGAGGTACATGAAAACACAGCGATATAGGGAAATCTCTGGGAGGTGCGCGAAAACACGGCGATATAGGGGAAGCTATAAGGGCTGAGCAAAAGCACAGCAATAGAGGGGAAGCTATGGGAGGTGCTCCAAAACACGGCGATACAGGGGAAGGTATAAGAGGTGCGCGAGAAAACAGCGTTATTGGGGAAACAATGGGAGGTGCACAAAAACAGCGATATAGGGGAAGCACTGGGAGGTGCGCGAAAACACGGCGATATAGGGGAAGCTATGTGAGGTGTGCGAAAACGCAGCAATACAGGGGAAGGTATGAGAGGTGCACGAAAACACAGCAATATAGGGGAGGCTATGGGAGGTGGGCGAAAACACAGCGTTATTGGGGAAGCTATTGGAGATGCCCGAAAACACAGCGATATAGAGGAAGTTATGAGAGGTGCTCGAAAACACGCCGATGTAGGGGAATGTATGGGAGGTGCGCAAAAACAAGGCAATATAGGGGAAGGTATGAGAGGTGCTCGGACACAGCAATATAGGAGAAGCTGTGGGAGGTGTGCGAAAACACAGCGATAAAGGGCAACGTATGAGAGGTGGGCTAAAACACAGCCATATTGGGGATGTTATGGGAGGTGCGCGAAAACACAACGATAGAGGGGAAGGAAAGAGAGGTGCATGAAAACACGGTGATATAGGGGAATCTGTAAGAACTGAGCGAAAACACAGAGATATAAGGGAAGCTATAAGAGCTGAGTGAAAACACAGAGATATAGGGGATGGTATGAGAGGTGCGCGCAAACACATTGATATTTGGGAAGCTATGGGAAAATGCTAGAAAACACAGCGATATCGGGGAAACTATGAGAGGTGTACAAAACCACAGCGATACAGGGTAAGGTATGAGAGAGCCCAAAAGCAGAGTCATATTGGGGAAGGGATGGGAGGTGCACGAAAACACAGCAATATAGGGGAAGCTAAAGGAGATGCGCAAAAACACAGAGACATAGGGGAAGGTATGAGAGGTGCGCAAAAACATGTCGATACAGGGGAAGCTATGGAAGTTGCACGAAAACACAGCGATATATAAGAAGCTATGGGAGGTGTCCGAAAACACAGCGCTACAGGGGAAGGTATGAGATGTGTGTGAAAACAGAGCCATATTTTTAAAGGTATAGGACGTGCGCGAAAACACAGCAATAACGGGAAGGTATGAGAGGTGCGTGAAAACAATACAATATCGGGGAAGGTATGCGAGGTGCGCAAAAACACAGTGATATAGGGGAAGCTATGGGAGCTGCGTGAAAAAAATGCGATATCGGGGCAGGTATGGGAGATGCGCAACAACACAGCGCTATTGGGGAAGGTATGAGTGGTGAGCGAAAACATGGCTATTTAGGGGAATGTATGAGAGGTGCATGAAAACACAGCAATACAGGGGAAGCTATGGGAAGAGCGCAAAGATATGGCAATATAGAGGAAGGTACGAGATGTGCACGAAAATAGCAATTTAGGGGAAGCTATGAGAGGTTGGCAAAAAAATTGCAGTATAGGGGCAGCTATGGGAGGTGTGCGAAAACACGGCGATATAGGGGAAGCTATAAGAGCTGAACGAAAACACAGCGATATGGGGGAAGCTGTGAGAGATGCTCAAAAACAGCGATTTAGGGGAAGCTATGAGAGGTGCACGAAAACATCGCAATATAGGGGCAGCTATGGAAGGTGTGCAAAAACACAGCAATATTGGTGAAAGTATTGGAGGTGCCCGAAAACACAACGAGAAAGGGGAATGTATGAGAGGTGCGGGAAAACATTGCGATGTAGGGGAAGTTATGAGAGATGAGCGAAAAAGCAGCTAAATACGGGAAGATATGAGATGTGCGCGAAAACACAGCACTACAGGGGAAGCTATGGCAGGTGCACAAAAACACGGAGAAAAGGGGAGTATATGAGAGGTGCGGGAAAACACTGCGATATAAGGGAAGTTATCAGAGCTGCGCGAAAACACAGTGATATAGGGGAAGCTATTGGAGGTGTGCAAAAACACAGCGATACAGGGGAAGGTATAAGAGGTGCGCAAAAACACGGCCATATGGGGGAAGGTATGGGAGGTGCACGAAAACACAGCAATATAGGGGAATCTGTGAGAGGTGCGCAAAAACAGAGCCATGCAGGGGAAGGTATGAGAGGCGTATGAAAACACAGCAATATAGGGGAAGCTATGGGAGGAGCACGAAAACACTGCGAAAAAGGGGAATCTACGAGAGGTGCGCGAAACCACTGCGATATAAGGGAAGTTATGAGAGATGAGCGAAAACAGAGCTAAAAAGGGGAAGGTATGAGAAGTGTACGAAAACACAACGATATAGGCGAAGCTATGGGAGGTGCGAGAAAACACAGCGATATAGAGGAAGGTATGAGTGATGCTTGAAAACTCGCCGATCTAGAGGAATATATGGGAGGTGCGCGAAAACACGGCGATATAGGGGAAGTTATCAGAGCTGCGCGAAAACACAGCGATATAGGGGAAGCTATGGGAGGTGCGCGAAAACACAGCGATATAGGGGAAACTAACAGATGTGCATCAAAACATAGCAATATAGGGGAAGCTATAGGAGGTGCGAGAAAACAGAGCGATATAGGTGAAGCTATTGGAGGTGTGCAAAAACACAGCGATACAGGGGAAGGTATGGGAGGTGCGCAAAAACACAGCCATATGGGGGAAAGTATGGGAGGTGCACGAAAACACAACAATATAGGGGAATCTGTTAGAGGTGCGTGAAAACAGAGCCATATAGGGGAAGGTATGAGAGGTGCGCAAAAAAAAGCGTTATTGGGGAAACAATGGGAGGTGCATGAAAACACAGCGATATAGGGGAAGGTATCAGAGGTGCGCTCAAACACAATTACATTAGTGAGCCTATGGGAGGTGCGGGAAAACAGAGCGATATAGAGGAAGCTATAAGAAGTGCGGGAAAACACAGCGATATAGGCGAAGCTATGGGAGGTGTACAAAAACACAGCGATACAAGGGAAGGTATGAGAGGTTCGCAAAAGCAAAGCCATATTGGGGAAGGTATGGGAAGTGCATGAAAACACAGCGATATGGGGGAAGCTCTGAGAGGTGCTCGAAAACAGCGATTTAAGGGAAGATATGAGAAGTGCACAAAAACTTCGCAATATAGGGGCAGCTATGGGAGTTGCGTGAAAACAGCAATATTGGTGAAGGTATTGGAGGTGCCTGAAAACACAGTGAGGAAGGGGATTGTATGAGAGGTGCGGAAAATCATTGCGATATAGGGGAAGTTACGAGAGATGTGTGAAAACTCAACTAAAAAGGGGAAGGTATGAGAGGTGTGCGAAAACAAGGCGATATAGGGGAAGCTATGTGAGGTGTGCGAAAACAGGGCGATATCGGGGAAACTAACAGAGGTGCATCAAAACACAGCAATATAGGGGAAGCTATGGGAGGTGAGAGAAAACAGAGCGATATAGGGGAAGCTATTGGAGGGGTGCAAAAACACAGCGATACAGGGGAAGGTATGAGAGGCGCGCTAAAACACAGCCATATGGGGGAAGGTATGGGAAGTGCACGAAAACACAGCAATATAGGGAAATCTGTCAGAGGTGCGCGAAAACAGAGCCATATAGGGCAAGTTATGGGAGGTGCGCAAAAAAACAGCGTTATTGGGGAAACAATGGGAGGTGCACGAAAACACAGCAATATAGGGGAAGCTATGTGAGGTGCGTGAAAACACAGCGATATAGGGGAAACTAACAGAGGTGCATCAAAACACAGCAATATAGGGGAAGCTATAGGAGGTGCGAGAAACCAGAGCGATATAGGGGAAGCTATTGGAGGTGTGCAAAAACACAGCGATACAGGTGAAGGTATGAGAGGTGCGCGATAACACTGCGATATAGGGGAAGTTATGAGAAATGAGCGAAAACACAGCTAAAAAGGGGAAGGTATGAGAGGTGCGCAAAAGCATGGAGATATAGGGGAAGCTATAAGAGTGGAGCGAAAACTCTGTGATATAACAGAAAGTATGAGAAGTGCCCGAAAACACAGCAATATAGGGGAAGGTATTGGAGGTACCCGAAAACACAGCGATATAGGGGAAGGTATTGGAGGTACCCGAAAACACAGCGATATAGGGGAAGGTATTGGAGGTACCCGAAAACACAGCGATATAGAGGAAGGTATGAGAGGTGCTCGAAAACACGCCGATGTAGGGGAATGTATGAGAGGTGCGCGAAAACACAGCGATATATGAGAAGGTATGAGAGGTGCATCAAAACACAGCCATATTGGGGAAGTTATGGGAGGTGAGCGAAAACACGATAGAGGGGTAGCTATGAGGCAGAGCGAAAACACGGCAATACGGGAAGGTATCGGAGGTGCGCTAAAACAGGATGATATAGGGGAAGTTGCGAGAGCTGCGCGAAAACACAGTGATATGGGGAAGCCTTGAGAGGTGTGCGAACACACGGTGATATACTTGAAGGTATGAGAGGTGCATGAAAAAACGGCGATATAGGGAAAGCTATGGGAGGTGCGCGAAAACACAGCGTTGTTGGGAAACTATGGGAGGTGCATGAAAACACAGCGATATAGGGGAAGCTCTGGGAGGTGCGTGAAAACACGATGATATAGGGGAAGCTATAAGGGCTGAGCGAAAACACAGCGATACAGGGGAAGCTATGGGAGGTGCTCTAAAACACGGCGATAAAGGGGAAGCCATCAGAGATGCGCGAAAACACAGCCATATTGGGGAATGTCTGGGAGGTGCGGGAAAACACAGCAGTAAGGGGAAGCTATGGGAGGTGTGCGAAAACACGGCGATAAAGGGCAACGTATGAGAGGTGCGTGAAAACACAGCCATATTGGGGAAGGTATGTGAGGTGCGCGAAAACAGCGATAGAGGGGAAGCTATGGGAGGTGCTCGAAACCACGGCTATATAGGGGAAGGTATGAGAGGTGCACGAAAGCACGGCGATACGGGGAAGGTATCGGAGGTGCGCGAAAACAGGATGATATAGGGGAAGTTACGAGAGCTGCGCGAAAACACAGTGATATGGGGAAGCCTTGAGAGGTGTGCAAACACACGGCGATATACGTGAAGGTATGAGAGGTGCATGAAAACACGGCGATATAGGGAAAGCTATGGGAGATGCGCGAAAACACAGCGTTATCGGGAAACTCTGGGAGGAGCATGAAAACTCAGCAATTGGGAAGCTCTCGGAGGTGCGTGAAAATTCGATGATATAGGTGAAGCTATAAGAGCTGAGCGAAAACACAGCAATAGAGGGGAAGCTATGGGAGGTGCTCGAAATCACGGCGATACAAGGGAAGGTATGAGAGGTGTGCGAAAACATGGTGATAAAGGGCAACGTATGAGAGGTGCATGAAAACGCAGCCATATTGGGGAAGGTATGTGAGGTGCGCGAAAACACAGCGATAGAGGGGAAGCTATGGGAGGTGCTCGAAAACACGGCTATATAGGGGAAGGTATGAGAGGTACACGAAAACACGGTGATACAGGGGAAGGTATCGGAGGTGCACGAAAACAGGATGATATAGGGGAAGTTATGAGAACTGTGTGAAAACACAGTGATATGGGGAAGCCTTGAGAGGTGTGTGAACGCACAGCGATATACGTGAAGGTATGAGAGGTGCGCGAAAACACGGCGATATAGGGGAATGTGTGAGAGATGAGCAAAACGCAGCTAAAAAGTGGAAGGTATGAGAAGTGCGCGATAACACGGTGATATAGGCAAAGATATGAGAGGTGGGCGAATACACAGCGATATAGGGGAAGGTATGATAGGTGCATCAAAACACAGTGATATAGGGGAAGCTATGGGAGGTGCGCGAAAACACAGCGTTGTTGGGAAACTATGGGAGGTCCACGAAAACACAGCGATATAGGGGAAGCTCTGGAAGGTGCGTGAAAACACGACGATATGGGGAAGCTATAAGGGCTGAGCGAAAACACAGCGATACAGGGGAAGCTATGGGAGGTGCTCTAAAACACGGCGATAAAGGGGAAGGCATCAGAGATGCGCGAAAACACAGCCATATTGGGGAATGTCTGGGAGGTGCGGGAAAACACAGCAGTAAGGGGAAGCTATGGGAGGTGTGCGAAAACACGGCGATATATGGGAAACTAACAGAGGTGCACGAAAACACAGCAATATAGGGGAACCTATAGGAGGTGTGGGAAAACAGAGCGATATAGAGGAAGCTATGATAGGTGCGTGAAAACACAGCGATATAGGGGAAGCTATGGGAGCTGTGCGAAAACGCTGCGATACAGGGGAAGGTATGAGAGGTGCGGGAAAACACTGCGATATAGGGGAAGTTATGAGACATGAGCGAAAACACAGCTAAAAAGGGGAAGGTATGAGAGGTGCATGAAAGCACGGTGATATAGGGGAAGCTATGAGAAGTTAGTGAAAACACTGCGATATAGTGGATGGTATGATAGGTACATCAAAACACAGTGATATAGGGGAAGCTATGGGAGGTGCGTGAAAACGTAGCGATACAGGGGAAGGTATGAGAGGTGCGCAAAAGCGCAGCCATATTGGCGAAGGTATGGGAGGTGCACGAAAACGGCGATATGGGGGAAGCTATGAGAGGAGCTCGAAAACAGTGATTTAGGGGAAGCTATGAGGGGTGCACGAAAACATCGCATTATAGGGGCAGCTATGGGAGCTGCGCGAAAACACAGCAATATTGGTGAAGGTATTGGAGGTGCCCGAAAACACAGAGAGAAAGGGGAATGTATGAGAGGTACAGAAAAACATTGCCATATAGGAGAAGTTATGAGCGAAAACACAGCTAAAAAGGGAAAGGTATTAGAGGTGCGTGAAAACACGGAGATATAGGGGAAGCTATGAGTGGGGAGCAAAAACTCAGCGATATAAGGGAAGGTATGAAAGTGCACGAAAACAGCGCTATAGGGGAAGCTATGGGAGGTGCACGAAAACAGGGCGATATAGGGGAAGTTATCAGAGCTTCGCGCAAACACGGCGATGTAGGGGAATGTAACGGAGATGAGCGAAAACACAGCTGGAAAGGGGAAGGTATGAGAGATGCACGAGAGCACGGCGATATAGGGGAAACTAACACAGGTGCGCAAAAACACAGCAATATAGGGGAAGCTATGGGAGGTGCAAGAAAACAGAGCGATACAGGGGAAGCTATGGGAGGTGCAAGAAAACAGAGCGATACAGGGGAAGCTATGGGAGGTGTGCAAAAACACAGCGATACAGGGGAAGGTATGGGAGGTGCGCAAAAATACAGCCATATGGGGGAAGGTATGGGAGGTACACGAAAACACAGCAATATAGGGGAATCTGTGAGAGTTGCGCGAAAAATGAGCCATATAGGGGAAGGTATAAGAGGTGTACAAAAACACAGCGATATAGGGAAAGCTATGGGAGGTGCATGAAAACACTGCAACATAGGGGAAGTTATGGGAGATGAGCGAAAACACAGCTAAAAAGGGGAAGGTAAGAGAGGTGCACGAAAGCATGGCGATATAGGGGAAGCTATGAGAGGGGAGCGAAAACACAGCGATAGAGGAGAAGCTATGGGAGGTGCTCAAAAACACGCCGATATAAGGGAAACTAACAGAGGTGCACGAAAACACAGCAATATAGGGGAACCTATGGGAGGTGCACGAAAACAGCGATATAGGGGTAGCTCTGAGAGGTGCGTGAAAACATGACGATATAGGGGAAGCTATAAGAGCTGAGCGAAAACACAGCGATATGGGGGAAGGTATGAGAGGTGCAGGAAAACACAATGACATTAGTGAGCCTATGGGAGGTGCGGAAAAACAGAGCGATATTGAGGAAGCTATGAGAGGTGCGCGAAAACACAGCGATATAGGCGAAGCTATGGGAGGTGTGCTGAAACGCAGCGCGACAGGTGAAGGTATGAGAGGTGCGCAAAAGCACAGCCATATTGGGGAAGGTATAGGAGGTGCACGAAAACACCACGATATGGGGGAAGCTATGAGAGGTGCACGAAAACATCGCAATATAGGGGCAGCTATGGGACGTGCGCGAAAACACAGCAATATTGATGAAGGTATTGGAGGTGCCGGAAAACACACTGAGAAAGCAGAATGTATGAAAGGTGCGGAAAAACATTGCGATATAGGGGAAGTTATATGAGATGAGCGAAAACACAGGTAAAAAGGGGAAGGTATGAGAGGTGCACGAAAACACGGCGATAGAGGGGGAGCTATGAGAGGTGCTCAAAAACAGGGCGATACAGGGGAAGGTATGAGAGGTGCGCGGTAAAACAGCGTTATTGGGGAAACAATGGGAGGTGCACGAAAACAGAGCGATATACGGGAAGCTATGAGCGGTGCGTGAAAACACAGCGATATTGGGGAAGCTATGGGAAGTGTGCGAAAACACAGCTATATTAGAGAAGCTATGGGAGGTGCGCGAACACACGGCGATATAAGGGAACGTATGTGAGGTGCGCGTAAACACAGCGATATAGGGGAAGTCACGAGAGATGAACGAAATCACGCCGATGTAGGGAAATGTATGAGCGGTGCGCAAAAACACAGCGATATAGGAGAAGGTATGAGAGGTGCATGAAAACACAGCGATATAGGGGAAGGTATGATTGATGAATCAAAACACAGCGATATAGGGGAAGCTATTGGAGGTGCGCGAAAACATAGCGATACAGGGGAAGTTATGAGAGGTGCGCAAAAACACAGCCATATTGGGGAAGATATGGGAGGTGCACGAAAACACAGCCATATAGGGGAATCTGTGAGAGGTGCGCGAAAACACAGCGATACAGGGGAAGTTACGAGAGGTGCGCAAAAACACAGCCATATTGGGGAAGCTATGGGAGGTGCATGAAAACACGGCGAAAAAGGGGAATGTATGAGAGGTGAGTGAAAACACTGTGATATAGTGGAAGGTATGAAAGGTGCATCAAAACACAGAGATATGGGGGAAGCTCTGGGAGGTGTGTGAAAACACGATGATATAGGGGAAGCTATAAGAGCTAAGTGAAAACACAGCGATCGAGGGGAAGCTATGGGAGGTGCGCGAAAACACGGCTATACAGGGGAAGCTATGAGAGATGCGCAAAAAAGCAGCGTTATTGGGGAATCTATGGGACGTGCACGAAATCACAGCGATATAGGGGAAGGAAAGAGAGGTGCATGAAAACACAGTGATATAGGGGAATCTACAAGAACTGAGTGAAAACACAGAGATATAGGGGAAGCTATAAGAGCTGAGCGAAAACACAGAGATATACAGGAAGCTATGGGAGGTGTCCGAAAACACAGCGCTACAGGGGAATGTATGAGATGTATGTGAAAACAGAGCCATATTTTGAAAGGTATGAGAGGTGCATGAAAACACAGCGATAACGGGAAGGTATGGGAGGTTCGCGAAAACACAACGCTATAGGGGAATGTATGAGAGGTGCGTGAAAGCAATACAATATCGGGGAAGGTATGCCAGGTGCGCAAAAACATAGTGATATAGGGGAAGCTATGGGAGCTGCACGAAAAAACAGCGATATCGGGGAAGGTATTAGAGGTGCGCGAAAACACAGCGATATAGAGGAAGGTATGAGAAGTGCTCGAAAACATGGCGATGTACGGGAATGTATGAGAGGATCGTGAAAAGACAGCGATATAGGGGAAGCTATGGGAGGTGTGCGAAAACATGGCGATATAGGGGAAGCTATAAGAGCTGAGCGAAAACACAGCGATAGAGGGGAAGCTATGGGAAGTGCGTGAAAACAAGGCAATATAGAGGAAGGTATGAGAGGTGCATGAAAACACAACCATATTCGGGAATGTATGGGAGGTCTGCGAACACACAGCAGTAAGGGGAAGCTATGTCAGGTGTACGAAAACACGGCGATACAGGGGAAGGTATGAGAGGCGCGCAAAAAAACAGCGTTATTGGGGAAACAATGGGAGGTGCGCGAAAACAGCGATATGGGGGAAGCTATAAGAGCTGAGCGAAAACACAGCGATATGGGGGAAGGTATGAGAGGTGCACGAAAACACAATGACATTAGTGAGCCTATGGGAGGTGCGGAAAAACAGAGCGATATAGAGGAAGCTATGAGAGATCAGCGAAAACACAGCTAAAAAGGGGAAGGTATGAGAGGTGCGCGAAAGCATGGCGATATGAGGGAAGCTATGAGAGGAAAGCAAAAACTCAGCGATATAGGGAAGGCTATGGGAAGTGCCCGAAAACACAGCGATATAGAGGAAGGTATGAGAGGTGCTCGAAAACACGCCGATGTAGGGGAATGTATGAGAGGTGCGCGAAAACACGGTGATATAGGAGAAGGTATGAGAAGTGCATCAAGACACAACGATATAGAGGAAGCTATGGGAGGTGCGCGAAAACAAGGCAATATAGGGGAAGGGATGAGAGGAGCTCGGAAACAGCAATATAGGGGAAGCTGTGGGAAGTGTGCGAAAACACAGGTGGGCGAAAATACAGCCATATTAGGGATGTTATGGGAGGTGCGCGAAAACACAGTGATAGAGGGGAAGCTATGCGAGGTGCTCAAAAACAAGGCAATATAAGGGAAGGTATGAGAGGTGCGCGAAAACACGGCTATAAAGGGGAAGGTATGAGAGATGCGCGAAAAAACAGTGTTATTGGGGAATCTATGGGAGGTGCACAAAAACGGCGATATAGGGGAAGGACAGAGAGGTGCGCGAAAACACAGCATTATTGTGGAAACTATGGGAGGTGCATGAAAACACAATGATATAGGGGACGCTCTGGGAGTTTTGCAAAAACACAGCCATATTTTGGAAGGTATGGGAGGTGTACGAAACCACAGCGATACGGGGAAGGTATGGGAGGTGTGCAAATACACGGCGATATAGGGGAAGTTATGAGAGGGACGCAAAAACACTGATATGGGTAAGCTGTGAGTGGTGTGCGAACACACGGCGATATGCGTGAAGGTACGAGAGTTGTGCGAAAACACGGCGATATAGGGGAAGGTATGAGAGATGAGCGAAAATAGAGCCATATAGGGAAAGTTATGGGAGGTGCACGAAAACACAGCGATAGAGGGGAAGCGATTGGAGATGCTCTAAAACATGGCGATATAGGGGAAGGTATGAGAGGTGCACGAAAACATGGCGATACAGGGGAAGGTATGAGAGGTACGCAAAAACACAGCCATACTGGGGAATGTATAGGAGGTGCGCGAAAACACAGCTGAAAGGGGAAGCTCTGGTAGGTGCGCGAATACAGGGTGATACAGGTGAAGGATGAGAGGTGCGCGAAAACAGCGTTATTGTGGAAACTATGGGAGGTGCACGAAAACACAGCAATATAGAGGAAGGTATGAGAGGTGAGTGAAAACAGAGTGATATTTGGGAAGATATGGGAGGTGCGGGTAAACACAGCGATATGGGGAAGCTATGAGAGGTGTGCGCAAACACAGCCATATTGGGGAAGGTATGGGTGGTGCGCGAAAACACGGCGATACAGAGGAAGATATGAGAGGTGCGCGAAAACAGCGTTATTTTGGAAACTATGTGAGGTGCATGAAAACACAATGATATAGGGGAAAATCTGGCAGGTTCGCGACAACACGGCGATATAGGATAAGCCATGAGAGATGCGCGAAAACGCGGTGATATAGGGGAAGGAATGGGAGGTGCGGGAAAACACAGTGAAATGGGGAAGCTATAAGAGGTGCGCGAAAACACAGCGATATATTGGAAGCTATGGGATGTGTGTGAAAACTCAGCGATACAGGGGAATGTATGAGAGGTGCGCGCAAACACAGCCATATTGGGGAAAGTATGGGAGGTGCACTAAAACACAGCAATATAGGGGAAGCTATGGGCGGTTCGCGAATAGATGGCGATATAGGGTAAGGTATGAGAGGTGAGCACAAACACGGCAATATATGGGAAGCAATGGGACGTACGCGAAAATACAGTGACATACGGAAAGCTATGAGAGGTGTGCGAAAACACAACAATACAGGGGAAGGTATGAGAGGTGCGCGAAAACAAAGTGTTATTGTGGAAACTATGGCAGGTGCATGAAAACACGATATAGGGGAAAATCTGGGAGGTTCGTGAAAACACGGCGATATAGGGGAAGCTATGAGAGGTGCGCGAAAACGCGGCGATATAGGGGAAGGTATGGGAGGTGCGCGAAAACACAGCGATATGGGGAAACTAACAGAGGTGTGCAAAAACACAGAAATATAGGGGAAGCTATGGGAGGTGAGAGAAAACAGAGCGATATAGGGGAAGCTATTGGAGGTGTTCAAAAACACAGCGATACAGGGGAAGGTATAAGAGGTGCATCAAAACACAGCAATATAGGGGAATCTCTGAGAGGTTCACGAAAACAGAGCCATATATGGGAAGGTATGAGAGGTGCGCAAAAACACAGCCAAAGGGGAAGCTATGGGAGGTGCACGAAAACACAGCAATATAGGGGATTTTGTGAGAGGTGCGCGAAAACAGAGCCATATAGGGGAAGGTATGAGAGGTGTACGAAAACGCAGCGATATAGGGGAAGCTATGGGAGGTGTATGAAAACACAGCGATATAGGGGAATGTATGAGAGATGTGCGAAAATACGGCGACATAGGGGAAGATAGGAGATATGAGGGAAAACACAGCTAAAAAGGGGAAGCTATGGCAGATGCGTGAAAACACAGCGATATAGGGGAAGCTATGGGAGGTGCGCGAAAATACAGTGACATACGGAAAGCTATGAGAGGTGTGCGAAAACACAACAATACAGGGGAAGGTATGAGAGGTGCGTGAAAACAAAGTGTTATTGTGGAAACAATGGCAGGTGCATGAAAACACAATGATATAGGGGAAACCGATTTGCATATTCATTCGTTCTCTCTCTCTCTCTCCCCAACGACACGACGGTGATTACTGCGAACTGAATTAAACTGAACTCTGTGTCACTTGATGACTGATCATTTGACCCCTAGACTGCGATAGAGCTTGAGTGATCCAATTATCCTAGTTCTGTGTACATGTGTGTTTATTCATTGCTAAACTGTTGCATTTATATCCTTTTGATTAGAGTACTGTGTTGCTTCTTTCTTTAATAAAACTTTCTTAGTTCCAGTAATCCAGACTCCAACTAAGTGGTCCATTTCTGCTGGTTCAGCAACCCAGTTACGGGGTACATAACATAAGTGGGGTTCTCATCCGCGATTTTGAACGCTAAATTTGGGACTGGGTAAATTGATGGGGTTAAAATACCCGAAAGAAAGAAAAGGCAAACAGCAGAAATGGACATTGAGGAATTTCTAAAGGCGCCGACCTCGGAGGCATTAGAGGATGCCAGGAAATCGGAATTGGCAGCTGTGGCCAAACGGTTGAATCTTGTTAAGGGGAAGTCGACAATGAGGAGAGAGGAGACACACAGAGCTATCGTGGAGCACTATGTATCTAAAGGTGTGTTTCCCCAAGGGGAACTGGAGGTGATATCTATTGGAAAACCTGGTGGAGATGCAGTACAGGTGCAGCTTGAAAAATTAAAACTCGAGCACGAGTTCCGGGTACAGCAGCTAGAACACGAAGAGAAACAGAGGGAAAGGGAATTCGAGCTGGAGAGGTTAAAGATAAGGGCAGAGCAGGGGGCCATGCCGAACCAAGGTAGAGGGTTCAGGGCGACCAAGGAGGTTAGGCTGGTTCCCCCATTTGACGATACTGATGTGGATCGGTACTTTCTCCATTTCGAAAAAGTTGCTGCAAGTCAGGACTGGCCGAGGGATAAGTGGGCTGTTTTGCTTCAGAGTGTACTTAAAGGAAAAGTCCAACAAGCTTACTCGGCTTTGTCCGCGGAAGATGCCCAGAGGTATGAGGTGGTGAAAGAGGCCATCCTCAGGATTTATGAGTTGGTCCCGGAGGCATACCGGCAGAGGTTCCGGAATGCGAGGAAGCAGTGGGACCGCACGTATTTAGAGTTTGCCCGTGAGATGCAGACATATTGTGAGCATTGGTGCGCCTCGAAGGGGGTAAGACTGCTACAGCTGATCCTGATTGAGCAGTTTAAAGGTTGTGTCCCTGACGGTATGAGACCCTACCTAGATGAGAAAGAGGCAGACACTTTAGCCGCAACTGCTAAGTTAGCGGATGAGCACGCGTTGACACATAAAACGAAGTTTGCCCCGAGTAAAGACTACCAGAAGGGTCGTCAGGACGGCGGGGAGAGTCCGCCAGAAAAGTCAGAAAGTAAGCCGGGGACTAGTGAGAAGGATAAGATAGACCGGAGCAGTTTGGTAGGAAGTCTCCTGGGGTCATATGTTACAATTGTGGGAAAGTCGGACACTTTGCGTCCAGGTGCTTTGCCCCAAGGAAGGAGACGGGAAAGGGAAAGACGGCGTTTCCGACTGGCTGTATTGAGCTGGTAAGCAAACCGCTAGTAGAGGAGAGAGCTAACAAAGTTCAGGAAGGGTGCGAGAGGTTTATCTCGACCGGATTGGTGTCGGTGAAGGAGGGGTTAAACCCAGTTCCAGTGCGGATCTGGGGAGACATGGGAGTGTGTCAGTCATTGATATTAAAGAGACTTTCGTTCAGAGACCGAGACTGGGAAAGTCAGGGTCATAAAAGGCATTGGGAAAGGGACTGAGGCAGTACCCTTGCACCAGATACACCTATAAAGCGACTTGGTCTCTGGACTAGTCACGATCGGGGTGAGGCCCGAACTACCGATGAAAGGCGTGGAAGTCTTACTCGGTAATGACCTCGCCGGCGGAAATGTGTTCTCAGCAGTAAAACTGACAGGCCAGCCTGCCAGCATTGAGGCCCCGCCCATGGACTCACAGGTTCATCCTGGTTGCGCAGTGACTCGGCCTGTGTCCAGAAAGACTGCAGAGGCTGATATAGAGTTAGCTGAGACGTTTCTACCAGCCTTGTACCAGGCGGAGGTAGAAAGTGAAAAGAAGGAGTGTAGTGAAACAGGAGGAAGTGAGGGAGGTGAGGCTGACTTAGCATTAGCAAGGAAGGACTTTGTACAGATGCAGGAGCAAGACAAGAAGCTGATGGTTTCGGTGAGGACAGCTCTCTCTGAAGCAGAATTAAAAAGGGAGCCAGTAGGCTATTGTGTGGAGGAGGGAGTGCTAAGGAAGAAAGGGAGACCTAGTACCGTGCCCGCAGATGAGGAATGGGGGATGGTGCCAATAATTTATGGGGATGAGATTCTTAATCTGCCCCATGAGATACCCCTCGGTGTACATTTTGGGGGGAGGAAAACAGTCAGCGGAATCATGAAAGAGTTTTACTGGCTGCACAGGAGGAAGGATGTTACTGACTATTGTAGATATGAGTTAACACAGTTAGAGGCTATTAACATGTTAAAAGCTCGCCACGATCAGAAAACAGATCTAGCTGGTGATATCATGAAAATTAATGAGGCTAGGGTGCCACCTGATAAGGGGAAAACCCATTTTGAAAAGATAAGTGTGGTGCTGACCAGATGGGAGAACGCTATCGTGTTGACCAACTTTGCTGTTGAGTTCACTCCCTTAATCCCCGAACAAAGTGAATCGTTAAGAGAGCTAATTAAACGACACGCCCACGTAGGTCCAGATGTCCCGAGGTGATGCAAGGAGTTGGGACATGGAGCTGTTGCCACATCAGGTCAGCCTAGTGAGCAACACCCCTATAGAATGATTAATTCAGTGACAAATGGGCTCAAGAGCACAGAAGTGTATATTGGCGATGTAGTGGTCTGGAGTGACATGTGGGGGGAGCTCATTATGGCGGTAGAGGAGCTGTTTAAATGGCTGTCTGAAGCCAGCCTGACAGTGAACCTCACAAAAAGTGAGTTCGGCCGCGCGAAGGTCACGTATCTGGGATTTGTGGTAGGACAGGGACAGCTGGCTCCGATGCAAGCTAAGGTGCGGGCTGTCTCTGAAGTCCCCACCCCGACAGACAAGAGAGCCCGAAGAAGGCTCTTGGAGATGGTGGGGTACTATTGGAAGTTTTGCAGAAAAAAAAACAACTTTGCGGATAGTACCCACCCTCTTACTAAGCCCTTGCCAAAGAATGCTAAGTTGGTATGGGACGACCCTTGTTATCTGTGTCCGGGGCGAAATCCACTGGGAAGTTACACTGATCACAATTCATTAGTGTTTTCGGCCACTATGAAGTTTGCTAAGTTGGAGCCTGGTTTTAGAGGATTATTAAAAATTACACATATAAAAGGAACTAAAAATGTAATTGCTGACTGACAATGGGGGAACATTCAAGGTACAAATAAGAGAGAGACGAGAGAGATTACCGAAAGGAGACACGGCTCCGAGTATTGCCAGAGACCGGTGGCTTTGAACCCTGAGCTGTTTGAAGTTTGATGGACAGGCAATACCCCAGCAGGGGGATAAAAAGGGACAGGTTCGCTAAGGCAACAGACACACGACTCCACGAGGTAACGAGACCCTGAAAGCGGTGTGCCCCCCCACAAGTTGGTGGGAGTTTTTGGAGGTCTAGTCACGGGACCAGCCACAGACGCACAGGGTGGAAAGATACGGTCGGGCGGGAACCTGGTGTGTGTGTCCACCCTTGCCTGGGTGCCGAGTTCACCGCAGAAGAACAATCGTATCTGGAACGGAGGGGTCACAGTCGGTGACCTCAGAAGACATTACAAAGGGTTCGCCCGAAAGCTAACTACGAGAAATATCGAAGGTCTGTTTGGAAACCGATTTGCATATTCATTCGATCTCTCTCTCTCTCCCCAATGACACGACGGCGATTACTGCAAACTGAATTAAACTGAACTCTGTGTCACTTGATGACTGATCATTTTACCCCTAGACTGCGATAGAGCTTGATTGATCCGATTATCCTAGTTCTGTGTACATGTGTGTTTATTCATTGCTAAACTGTTGCATTTATATCCTTTTATTAGAGTACTGTGTTGCTTCTTTCTTTAATAAAATTTTCTTAGTTCTAGTAATCCAGACTCCAACTCAGTTTGGCAACCCAGTTACGGGGTACGTAACAGCGAAAACACAGCGATATAGGGTAAGCTATGGGACGTGTGTGAAAGCACAGTGAGAAAGGGGAAGCTATGAGAGGTGCACGAAAACAGCGATATAGAGGAAGCTATGGGAGTTGCGTGAAAACACAGTGATAGAGTGGAAGGTATGAGAGGTGCGCGAAAACACAACGATATAGGGGAAGGTATGCGAGGTGCGCGAAAACACAGTGAGAAAGGGGAAGCTATGAGAGGTGCCCGAAAACACAGCCATATAGGGGAAGGTATGAGAGGTGTACGAAAACACAGAGATATAGGGGAAGCTATGGAAGGTGCATGAAAACACGACGATATACATGAAGGTCTGAGAGGTGCGCGAAAACACGGCGACATAGGGGAAGGTACGAGATATGAGCGAAATACAGCTAAAAAGTGGAAGATATGAGAGGGGCACGAGAACACGGCAATATAGGCAAAGCTAGGAGAGGTCAGCGAAAACACAGCGCTATAGGGGAAGGTATGAGAGGTGCATGAAAACACACCGATATAGGGGAAACTATGGGAGGTGTGTGAAAACACAGCGATATAGGGGAAGTTATGAGAGATGAGCGAAAACACAGCTAAAAAGGGGAAGCTATGGCAGGTGCGTGAAAACACAGCAATATAGGGGAATGGATGAGAGGTGAGCAAAAACAGAGCAACATAGTGGAAGGTATGGGAGGTCTGCATAAACACGGCAATATAGGGGAAGGTTTGAGAGGTGCACGAAAAGACAGTGATATGGGGGAAGCTATGAGAGGTGCGCGAAAACACAGCGATATAGGGGAAGGTATGAGAGGTGCGCTAAAACACATCGGTACAAGGGAAGCTAAAAGAGGTGCGCGAAAACACAGCGATATAGTGGAAGATATGAGAGGTGCGCGAAAACACAACTATATAGGGGAAGGTATGCGAGGTGTGCGAAAACACAGCGAGAAAGGGGAAGCTATGAGAGGTGCGCAAAAACACAGCCATATAGGGGTAGGTATGAGAGGTGCACGAAAACACGCCAATATATGTGAAGTTATGAGAGGTGCGTGAGGACATGGCAATATAGGCAAGCTATGAGAAGTGAGCAAAAACACAGCGATATAGTGGAAGGTATGAGTGGTGCATGAAAAGACAGCGATATACGGGAAACAATGGGAGGTGCGCACAAACACAGCAATATAGGGGAAGCTATTAGAGGTGAGTGAAAACACAGTGATATAGGGGAAGGTATGAGAGGTGCTTGAAAACACGGCGATGTAGGGGAATGAATGAGAGGTCCGTGAAAACGCGGCGATATACGGGAAAGTATGGGAGGTGTGCGAAATCATAGCAATATAGGGAAAGGGATGAGAGGTGGTGAAAACACAGCGATATACAGGAAGTTATGGGAGGTGTGCGAAAACACAGTGATATGTGGAGGCTATGAGAGGTGCGCGATCACACGGCGATATACGTGAAGGTATGAGGGGTGCACGAAAACACGGCGATATAGGGGAAGGTATGAGAGATGAGCGAAAACAGAGCGATATAGGGGAAGGTATGAGAGGTGCATGAAAACACAGCGATATGGGGAAGTTATGAGTGGTGCGCAAAAACACAGCGGTACAGGGGAAGCTATGGGAGGTGCACAAAAACACGGCGATGTAGGGGAATGAATGAGAGGTGCACGAAAACGCGGTGATATGCGGGAAGGTATGAGCGGTGCGCGAAAAGACAGCGATATAGGGGAAGCTATGGGAGTTGTGCGAAATCACAGTGATATAGGGGAAGATATGAGAGGTGCATGAAAACACAGCGATATGTGGAAGTTATGGGAGGTGCGGAAAAACACAGATGTACAGGGGAAGGTAAATATTAACGTAAATATTACGTCGCCTACCTTTACGACTTCCAATCCTTCTGGCACTCTTGATAAAATTTTAAGTTTTAATCCTTTGCAGAAGGGATTAATAGCAATAATTTATGATATAATTATGAAATTACAGCCATATATCTGATAAAATTAAAAATGAATGGAAAAGGAAACTTCAACTTTCCCTACCTACAGAGAAATGGGATAACATTTTTCAATTAGTTAGTACTTCTTCTATGTGTGCTAAACATACTTTAATACAATTTAAAGTAGTACACAGAGCTCATATGTCCAAAGATAAACTAGTTCATTTTTATACCCATATAAACCCTACTTGTGATAGATGTCACTCTGAAGTTTCTTTCTTTAAATCATATGTTTCGGTCCTGTCCTCTTTTGGAAAAATATTGGAAAGACATTTTTGATATTATTTCAATAGTTCTATGCTTCGATTTAAAACCCTATCCTATTATGGCAATCTTTGGATTGCCAGTGGTAGAACATAGATCTTGGTCTTCTTCAGCCTGTCGAATGATAGCTTTTGTTACTTTAATGGCGAGAAGATCTATTTTGTTGAAATGGGAAAGTAATCCGGGAAATTATAGGCCGGTGAGGTTAACGTCGGTAGTAGGTAAGTTATTGGAAAGAGTACTAAGAGACAGAATCTACAAGCATTTGGATAGACAGGGACTTATTAGGGAGAGTCAACATGGCTTTGTGTGTGGTAGGTCATGTTTGACCAATCTGTTGGAGTTTTTCGAGGAGGTTACCAGGAAAGTGGATGAAGGGAAGGCAGTGGATATTGTCTACATGGACTTCAGTAAGGCCTTTGACAAGGTCCCGCATGGGAGGTTAGTTAGGAAAATTCAGTCGCTAGGTATACATGGAGAGGTGGTAAATTGGATTAGACATTGGCTCAATGGAAGAAGCCAAAGAGTGGTGGTAGAGAATTGCTTCTCTGAGTGGAGGCCTGTGACTAGTGGTGTGCCACAGGGATCAGTGCTGGGTCCATTGTTATTTGTCATCTATATCAATGATCTGGATGATAATGTGGTAAATTGGATCAGCAAATTTGCTGATGATACAAAGATTGGAGGTGTATTAGACAGCGAGGAAGGTTTTCAGAGCCTGCAGAGGGACTTGGACCAGCTGGTAAAATGGACTGAAAAATGGCAGATGGAGTTTAATACAGACAAGTGTGAGGTGTTGCACGTTGGAAGGACAAGCCAAGGTAGAACATACAGGGTTAATGGTAAGGCACTGAGGAGTACAGTAGAACAGAGGAATCTGGGAATACAGATACAAAATTCCCTAAAAGTGGCGTCACAAGTAGATAGGGTCGTAAAGAGAGCTTTTGGTACATTGGCCTTTATTAATCAAAGTATTGAGCAGTGTTTTCACACATATCCCATAGCTTCCCCTCTATCGCTGTGTTTTTGCTTCCCTCTCATACCTTCACATAAATCCTTGTGTTTTCGCGCACCTCCCATAGACTCCCCTGTATTGCCGTGTTTTCGTGCACCTCTCATATATTCCCCTATAGTGCTGTGTTTTCGAGCACATCTCATAGTTTTCCCAAAATCTCTGTGTTTTCGCACACCACTCATACATTCCACTATATTGCTTTGTTTTCGCGCACCTTTCATAACTTCCCCAGTATCGCCGCATTTTCACGCACCTCCCATAGCTTCCTATATATCGCTGTGGTTTTACTGGCCTCTCATAGCTTCCCCTATATTGCTGTGTTTTCGCGCACCTCCCATAGCTTCCCCTCTATTGCTGTGTTTTCGCTTCACTCTCATACCTTCACATAAAACGTTGTGTTTTCGCGCACCTCCCATAGCTCCCCCTATATCGCTGTGTTTTCGAGCACCTCTCATAGCTTCCCCTACATCGCAGTGTTTTCGCGCACATCTCATACTTTCTCCTATATCGCTGTGTTTTCACGCAACTCCTATAGATTCCCCTATATCGCTGTTTCCTCGCACGTCTCATACCTTGCCCTACATTGCCGTATTTTCGCGCACCTCTCATACCTTCCCCTGTATCGCTGTGTTTTCATTCACCTCTTAGAGCTTCCCCTATATCGCCGTGTTTTCGTGCACCTCTCATAACTTCCCCTATATTGCTGTGTTTTCGCGCGCCTCTAATACATTCTCCTACATCGCCGTATTTTCGCGCACCTCTCATAGCTTCCCCTATATCTCTGTGCTTTCGCGCACCTCTCTTATCTTCTCCTATATCGCCGTGATTTCATGCACCTCCCATAACTTCCGCGATATTGCTGTGTTTTCGCACACCTCTCATACATTCCCCTACATCACCGTGTTTTTGCGCACTGCTCATACCTTCCCCTATATCGCTGTGTTTTTGCGCACCTGCCGAAAATACCCCTATATCGCTGTGTTTTCGTACACCTCTCATAGATTTCCCTATATCACCGTGTTTTTGCGCACCTCTCATATATTCCCCTATAGCGCTGTGTTTACACGCACCTCTCATAGCTTTCGCAAAATCTCTGAGTTTTCGCCACCTCTCATACATTCCACTATATCGCTGTGTTTTCGCGCACCTCTCGTAGCTTCCCCATATCGATGTGTTTTCGCGCACCTCTCATACCTTCCCCTATATCGCTGTGTTTTCGCGCACGTCTAATAACTTCCCTTATATTCCTGTGTTTTCGCTCACCTCTCATACATTCCCCTACATCACCGTGTTTTTGTGCACCGCTCATACCTTCCCATATATCGCTGTGTTTTCGCGCACCTGCCATAAATACCCCTATATCGATGTGTTTTCGGACAGTTCCCATAGATTTCCCTATATCACCGTGTTTTTGCGCACCCCTCATATATTCTCCTATAGCGCTGTGTTTATACGCAACTCTCATAGCTTTCCCAAAATCTCGGCGTTTTCGCCACCTCTTATACATTCCACTATATCGCTGTGTTTTCGCGCACCTCTCATACCTTCCCCTATATCGCTGTGATTTTTTGCACCTCTCATAGCTTCCCCTATATCTCTGTGCTTTCGCGCATCTCCCACACCTTCCCCTTATCGCTGAGTTTTTGCACACCTTCCATAGCTTCCCCTATATTGCTGTATTTTTGCGCACCTCCAATAGCTTCCCCTATATCGCTGTGTTTTCGCACACCTCCAATAGCTTCCCTTATATCACTGTGTTTGGCGCAACTCCCATAGCTTCCCCTGTATCGCGGTGTTTTTGGTCACCTCTCATAGTTTTGCCTATATCGCAGTGTTCTCGCACACATCTCATACCTACTCCTTTTTAGCTGCGTTTTCGCTCATCTCTCATACCTTCTTCTATACCGCCGTGTTCTCGCACACCTCTCATCGCTTCCCCTATATAGACGTGTTTTCACACACCTCTCATTCCTTCCCCTATGTCACTGTGTTTTCGGACACCTCTCATAGATTTCCCTATATAACCATGTTTTTGCGCACCTCTCATACATTCCCCTACATCACCGTGTTTTTGCGCACCTCTCATAAATTCCCCTATGTCGCTGTGTTTTCGCACACCTCTCATACCTTCAAGTATATCGATGTGTTTTCGCGCACTTCTCGTAGCTTCCCGTATATCGATGTGTTTTCAACACATCCCATAGCTTCCCCTACATTGTTCTGTTTTTGCACACCTCGCATACCTTCCCCTATTTCGCCGTTTTTTCACGCACCTCCCATTGTTTCCCATGTATTGCTGTGTTTTCGCGCACATCTCATACCTTCTGCTGTATTGCTCTGTTTTCGCACACCTCCCATAGCTTCCCCTATATAGCTGTGTTTTCGCGCACGTCTCAGAGCTTCCCCTATATTGCTGTGTTCTCGCGCACCTGCCATAGCTTACGCTATATGTCCATGTTTTCGCCTCCCTCTTATACCTTCTCCTAAATAGCTGTGTTTTCACGCACCTCCCATACATTCCTCTTATCGCTGTGTTTTTGCACACCTCCCCTAGCTTCCCCTATATCGTTGTGATTTTGCGTACCTGTCAAACCTTCCCCTATATCACTGTGTTTTCACGCACCGTGCATACCGTCCCCTATATCGCTGCGTTTTTGCACACCTCTCATCGCTTCCCCTATATAGACGTGTTTTCACACACCTCTCATTCCTTCCCCTATGTCACTGTGTTTTCGGACACCTCTCATAGATTTCCCTATATAACCATGTTTTTGCGCACCTCTCATACATTCCCCTACATCATCGTGTTTTTGCGCACCTCTCATAAATTCCCCTATGTCGCTGTGTTTTCGCACACCTCTCATACCTTCAAGTATATCGATGTGTTTTCGCGCACTTCTCGTAGCTTCCCGTATATCGATGTGTTTTCATGCACATCCCATAGCTTCCCCTACATTGTTCTGTTTTTGCGCACCTCGCATACCTTCCCCTATTTCGCTGTTTTTTCACGCACCTCCCATTGTTTCCCATGTATTGCTCTGTTTTCGCACACCTCCCATAGCTTCCCCTATATAGCTGTGTTTTCGCGCACGTCTCAGAGCTTCCCCTATATTGCTGTGTTTTCGCGCACCTGCCATAGCTTCCGCTATATGGCCGTGTTTTCGCCTCCCTCTTATACCTTCCCCTAAATAGCTGTGTTTTCACGCACCTCCCATACATTCCTCTTATCGCTGTGTTTTTGCACACCTCCCCTAGCTTCCCCTATATCGTTGTGATTTTGCGTACCTGTCAAACCTTCCCCTATATCACTGGGTTTTCACGCACCGTTCATACCGTCCCCTATATCGCTGCGTTTTCGCGCTCCTCTCATCACTTCCCCTATATCGCTGTTTTTGCACACCTGCCGTAAATACACCTATATCGCTGTGTTTTCATACACCTGTCATAGATTTCCCTATATCACCGTGTTTTTGCGCACCTCTCATATATTCCCCTATAGCGCTGTGTTTACACGCACCTCTCATAGCTTTCGCAAAATCTCTGAGTTTTCGCCACCTCTCATACATTCCACTATATCGCTGTGTTTTCGCGCACCTCTCGTAGCTTCCCCATATCGATGTGTTTTCACGCACCTCTCATACCTTCCCCTATATCGCTGTGTTTTCGCGCACGTCTAATAATTTCCCCTATATCGCTGTGTTTTTGCGCACCTCTAATAGCTTCCCCTATATCGTTGTGTTTGGTGCACCTCCCATACTTTCCCCTATATCGCTGTGTTTTCGCTCACCTCTCATAGCTTCGCCTATATCGCAGAGTTGTCGCACACATCTTATACCTTCACCTTTTTAGCTGAGTTTTCGCTCATCTCTCATACTTTCTCCTACATTGCCATGTTTTCGCCCACCGCTCAGCGCTTTCCCTATATCAATGTGTTTTCACACACCTCTCATTCCTTCACGTATATTGCCAGATTTTCGCGCACCTCCCATTGCTTCCCCTATATCACTGTGTTTTCGCGCAGCTCTCATACCTTCCCCTATATCATTGTGTTTTCGCGCACCTGCCATAAATACCCCTATATTGCTGTGTTTTCGGACACCTCTCATAGATTTCCCTGTATCGCCATGTTTTCGCGCACCTCTCATACATTCCCCTACATCACCGTGTTTATGCGCACCTCTCATTACTTCCCCTATGTTGCTGTGTTTTCGCGCACCTCCCATTGCTTCCCCTATATCGATGTGTTTTCCCACACCTCTCATGCTTTCAAGTATATCGATGTGTTTTCATGCACCTATCGTAGCTTCCCTATATCAATGTGTTTTCGCGCAACTCTCATACCTTCCCCTATATCGCTGTGATTTTTTGCACCTCTCATAGCTTCCCCTATATCTCTGTGCTTTCGCGCACCTCTCATATCTTCTCCTATATCAACGTGTTTTCGTGCACCTCCCATAGCTTCCACTATATTGCTGTGTTTTCGCGCACGTCCCATAACTTCCCTTATATTGCTGTGTTTTTGCTCACATCTCATACCTTCCCGTATATCGCGGTGTTATCGCGCACCTCTCATACCTTCCCCTATTTAGCTGTGTTTCCACACACCTCCCATAGCTTCCCATGTATCGCTGTGTTTTTGCGCACCTCCCATAGCTTCCCCTATATCGCTGTGTTTTCGCGCACCTCTCATAGCTTCCCCTATATCGCTGTGTTTTTGCGCACCTCCAATAGCTTCCCCTATATCGCTGTGTTTGGCGCACCTCCCATACTTTCCCCTATATCGCTGTGTTTTTGCTCACCTCTCATAGCTTTGCCTATATCGCAGTGTTTTCGCGCACATCTCATACCTTCCCCTTTTTAGCTGAGTTTTCGCTCATCTCTCATAACATCTCCTACATTGCCATGTTTTCGCCCACCGCTCATCGCTTTCCCTATATCAATGTGTTTTCACACACCTCTCATTCCTTCACGTATATTGCCGTATTTTCGCGCACCTCCCATTGCTTCCCCTATATCACTGTGTTTTCGCGCAGCTCTCATACCTTCCCCTATATCATTGTGTTTTCGCGCACCTGCCATAAATACCCTTATATTGCTGTGTTTTTGGACACCTCTCATAGATTTCCCTGTATCGCCATGTTTTCACGCACCTCTCATACATTCCCCTACATCACCGTGTTTTTGCGCACCTCTCATTACTTCCCCTATGTCGCTGTGTTTTCACGCACCTCCCATTGCTTCCCCTATATCGTTGTGTTTTCCCACACCTCTCATACTTTCAAGTATATCGATGTGTTTTCATGCAACTATCATAGCTTCCCTATATCAATGTGTTTTCGCGCAACTCTCATACCTTCCCCTATATCGCTGTGATTTTTTAAATCTCTCATAGCTTCCCCTATATCTCTGTGCTTTCGCGCACCTCTCATATCTTCTCCTATATCGACGTGTTTTCATGCACCTCCCATACATTCCATTATATCGCTGTGTTTTCGCGCACCTTTCGTAGCTTCCCTATATCAGTGTGTTTTCGCGCAACTCTCATACCTTCCCCTATATCGCTGTGATGTTTTGCACCTCTCATAGCTTCCCCTATATCTCTGTGCTTTCGCGCACCTCTCATATCTTCTCCTATATCAACGTGTTTTCGTGCACCTCCCATAGCTTCCACTATATCGCTGTGTTTTCGCGCACATCCCATAACTTCCCTTATATTGCTGTGTTTTTGCTCACATCTCATACCTTCCCCTATATCGCGGTGTTATCGCGCACCTCTCATACCTTCCCCTATTTAGCTGTGTTTCCACACACCTCCCATAGCTTCCCATGTATCGCTGTGTTTTTGCGCACCTCCCATAGCTTCCCCTATATCGCTGTGTTTTTGCGCACCTCCAATAGCTTCCCCTGTATCGCTGTGTTTGGCGCACCTCCCATACTTTCCCCTATATCGCTGTGTTTTTGCTCACCTCTCATAGCTTTGCCTATATCGCAGTGTTGTCGCACACATCTCATACCTTCCCCTTTTTAGCTGAGTTTTAGTTAATCTCTCATACCTTCTCCTACATCACCGTGTTTTCGCCCACCTCTCATCGCTTTCCCTATATCAATGTGTTTTCACACGCCTCTCAGTCCTTTACGTATATCACCGTATTTTCGCGCACCTCCCATTGCTTCCCCTTTATCACTGTGTTTTTGCTCAGCTCACATAACTTCCCCTATATTGCTGTGTTTTCTTGCACTCCCATGAATTACCTTATATCGCTCTGTTTTCGGACACCTCCCATAGCTTCCCCTATATCGCCGTTTTTTCGCACACCTCTCATACATTCCCCTATAGCTCTGTGTTTTCGCACATCTCCCACACCTTCCCCTTATCGCTGAGTTTTTACACACCTCCCATAGCTTCCCCTATGTCGCTGTGTTTTTGCGCACCTCCAATAGCTTCCCCTATATCGCTGTGTTTGGCACACTTCCCATACTTTCCCCTATATCGCTGTGTTTTTGCTCACCTCTCATAGCTTTGCCTATATCACAGTGTTGTCGCGCACATCTCATACCTTCACCTTTTTAGCTGAGTTTTCGCTCATCTCTCATACCTTCTCCTAAATCACCGTGTTTTCGCCCACCTCTCATCGCTTTCCCTGTATCGACCAGTTTCACACACCTCTCATTCCTTCACGTATATCGCCGTATTTTTGCGCACCTCCCATTGCTTCTCCTATATCACTGTGTTTTCGCACAACTCTCATACCTTCCCGTATATTGCTGTGTTTTTGCGCACCTCTCATAGCTTCCCCTATATCACTATGTTTTCGCGCACCTCTCATAGCTTCCCCTATATCTCTGTGCTTTTGCGCACCTCTCATATCTTCTCCTAAACCGCCTTGATTTCATGCACCTCCCATAGCTTCCACTATATTGCTGTGTTTTCGCGCATGTCCCATAACTTCCCTTATATTGCTGTGTTTTCGCTCACCTCTCATAAATTCCCCTACATCACCGTGTTTTTGCGCACCTCTCATATATTCCCCTATATCGCTGTGTTTTCGCGCACCTCTCATAGCTTCCCCTATATCGCTGTGTTTGGCGCACCTCCCATACTTTCCCCTATATCGCTGTGTTTTTGCTCACCTCTCATAGCTTTGCCTATATCGCAGTGTTGTCGCGCACATCTCATACCTTCACCTTTTTAGCTGAGTTTTCGCTCATCTCTCATACCTTCTCCTACATCGCCGTGTTTTCGCCCACCTCTCATCGCTTTCCCTATATCACTGTGTTTTCACACGCCTCTCATTCCTTTACGTATATCACCGTATTTTCGCGCACCTCCCATTGCTTCCCCTTTATCACTGTGTTTTTGCGCAGCTCACATAACTTCCCCTATATTGTTGTGTTTTCTTGCACCTCCCATGAATTACCTTATATCGCTGTGTTTTCGGACACCTCCCATAGATTTCCCTATATCGCCGTGTTTTCGCGCACCTCTCATACCTTCCCCTAAATCGCTGTGTTTTCGCGCACGTCGCACACCTTCCCCTTATCGCTGAGTTTTCGCGCACCTCCCATAGCTTCCCCTATATCGCCGTTTTTTCGCACACCTCTCATACATTCCCCTATAGCTCTGTGTTTTCTTGCACCTCTCATACTTTTCCCTATATCACTCTGTTTTCGTGCACATCCCATAGCTTCCCATATATTGCTGTGTTTTTGCGCTGCTCTCATAACTTCCCCTTTTTAGCTGTATTTTCGTGCACCTCCCATAGCTTCCCCATATCGGTGTTTTGATGCACCTGTCATACCTTCCCCTATATCGCTGTGTTATCACGCACCTCTCATACTGTTCCCTATATCGCTGCATTTCCGGGCACCTCTCATCGGTTCCCCTGTGTCACCGCATTTTCACACACCTCCCATAGCTTCCCCTACATCTCTCTGTTGTCGCACACTTCTCATACCCTCCCCTATATCGCTGTGATTTTGCGCACGTCTCATACCTTCCCCAATATGGCTGTATTCTCACGCACCTCTCATAGCTTCCCATATATCGCAGTGTTTTCGCGCACCTCGCAGAACTTCCCCAACGTCGCTGTGTTTTCGCGCACCTCTCATACCTTCTCCTATATCGCCGTGTTTTCCCGCACCTCGCATATCTTCCCCTTTATTGCTGTGTTATCACACACTGCCCATAGTTTCTCCAATAACGCTGTTTTTTCACGCACTTCTCATACCTGCCCCAATATGGCTGTGTTTTCGCGGAGCTCTCATACCTTCCCCTGTGTAGCGGTGTTTTCGCACACCTCCCATATCTTCCCCTATATCGCTGTGTTTTCGTGTACCTCTCATAGCTTCCCCAATAACGCTGTGTTTTCCCGCAACTCTCATACATTCCTCTATAGTGCTGTGTTTTTGCGCACCTCCCATACCTTCCCCAATTTGGCTGTGTTCTCGCGCACCTCTGATAACTTCTCCTGTATCGCGCTGTTTTCACGCACCTCCCATAGCTTCCCAAATATTGCGATGCTTTCGCGCACCTCTCATATCATCCCCCAAAGCGCTGTGTTTTCGTGTACCTCTCATAGCTTCCATTATATCATCGTATTTTCGCGCACCTCGCATAGCTTCCCCTATATCGCTGTGTTATCGCGCACCCCCATAGCTTCCCCTATATCGCTGTCTTTTTGCGCACCTCTCATACCTTCCCCAATATAGCTGTGTTCTCGCGCACCTTGCAGAGCTTCCCCAACGTCACTGTGTTTTCGAGCACCTCTCATACCTACTCCTATATCGCCGTGTTTTCCCGCACCTCCCATACCTTCCCCTTTATTGCTGTGATATCGCGTACCGCCCATAGTTTCTCCAATAACGCTGTGTTTTCACGCACTTCTCATACCTGCCCCAATATGGCTGTGTTTTCGCGCAGCTCTCATACCTTCCCCTGTGTTGCGGTGCTTTCGCACACCTCCCATATCTTCCCCTATATCGCTGTGTTTTTGCGCACCTCCCATACCTTCCCCAATATGGCTGTGTTCTCGCGCACCTCTGATAACTTCCCCTGTATCGCGCTGTTTTCACGCACCTCCCATAGCTTCCCAAATATTGCGATGCTTTCGCGCACCTCTCATAGCATCCCCCAAATCGCGGTGTTTTTGGGTACCTCTCATAGCTTCCATTATATCACCGTATTTTCGTGCACCTCGCATGGCTTCCCCTACATCGCTGTGTTATCGCGCACCTCCCATAGCTTCCCCTATATCGCTGTCTTTTTGCGCACCTCTCATACCTTCCCCTATATCGCTGTGTTCTCGCGCACCTCTCATAACTTCACCTGTATCGCCCTGTTTTCACGCACCTCCCATAGCTTCTCATTTATCGCAGTGTTTTTGTGCACCTCGCAAAGCTTCCCCAACGTCAATGTGTTTTAGTGCACTTCTCATACCTTCTCCTATATCGCCGTGCTTTCACGCACCTCCCATAGCTTCCCTTATATCGCAGTCTTTTTTCGCAGCTCTCATACTTTTCCCTATATCACTCTGTTCTCGTGTACATCTCGTAGCTTTCCATATATTGCTGTGTTTTTGCGCAGCTCTCATACCTTCCACTATATGGCTGTGTTTTCGTGCAGCTCTCATACCTTCCCCTTTTTAGCTGAGTTTTCGCTTATCTCTCATACCTTCTCCTATATCGCTGTGTTGTCGTGCACCTCCCATAGCTTCCCCATATCGGTGTTTTGATGCACCTGTCATACCTTCCCCTATATCGCTGTGTTTTCAAGCACCTCTCATACTGTTTCCTATATCGCTACGTTTCCGGGCACCTCTCATCGGTTCCCCTGTATCGCCGTGTTTTCACACACCTCCCATAGCTTCCCCTACATCTCTCTGCTGTCATGCACTTCTCATACCCTCCCCTATGTCGGTGTGTTTTCGTCCATCTCTCATACCATCCCCTATATCGCTGTGTCTTTGCGCACCTCCCATAGCTTCCACTAGATCACTGTTTTCGCGCACATCTCATAGCTTCCCCTAAATTGCTGTGTTTTATCGCATCTCTCATAGATTCCCCATATCACCGTGTTTTCGCGCACCTCCCATACCTTCCTCTACATGGCTGTGTTATCGCGCACCGCCAATAGTTTCTCGAATAACGCTGTGTTTTCGCGCACTTCTCATACCTGCCCCAATATGGCTGTTTTTTCGCGCAGCTCTCATACCTTCCCCTGTATTGCGGTGTTTTCGCACACCTCCCATATCTTCCCCTATATCCTTGTGTTTTCCCGCACCTCCCATAGCTTCCCCAATATCATTGTGTTTTCGTGCACCTCTCATAGCATCCTCCAAATCGCTGTGTTTTCATGCACCTCTCATAGCTTCCCCTATATCGCTGTGTTTTCGGGCCCCTCCATACATTCTCCTATATTGCCGTGTTTTCGCGCACCTCACATAGCTTCCCCTGCACATCTCTGTTGTTGCGCACTTCTCATACCTTCCCCTATATCGCTGTGATTTTGTGCACCTCTGATACCTTCCCCAATGTGGCTGTGTTCTCACGCACCTCTCATAACTTCCCCTGTATCGTCCTGTTTTCACGCACCTCCCACAGCTTCGCATATATCGCAGTGTTTGTGCACACCTCGCAGAGCTTCCCCAACGTCGCTGTGTTTTCGTGCACCTCTCATACATTTTCCTATATCGCCGTGTTTTCACACACATCCCATAGCTTCCCCTATATCACTGTGTTTTCTTGCAGCTCTCATACTTTTCCCTATATCACTCTGTTCTCGTGCACATCCCATAGCTTCCCATATATTGCTGTGTTTTTACGCAGCTCTCATACCTTTCCCTTTTTAGCTGTATTTTCGTGCACCTCCCATAGCTTCCCCATATCGGTGTTTTGATGCACCTGTCATACCTTCCCCTATATCGCTGTGTTATCACGCACCTCTCATACTGTTCCCTATATCGCTACGTTTTCAGGCACCTCTCATCGGTTCCCCTGTGTCGCCGTGTTTTCACACACCTCCCATAGCTTCCCCTACATCTCTCTGTTGTCGCGCACTTCTCATACCCTCCCCTATATCGCTGTGATTTTGCGCACCTCTCATACCTTCCCCAATATGGCTGTGTTTTCACGCACCTCTCATAACTTGCCCTCTATCGTCCTGTTTTCACGCACCTCCCATAGCTTCCCATATATCGCAGTGTTTTCGCGCACCTCGCAGAGCTTCCCCAACGTCGCTGTGTTTTCGCGCACCTATCATACCTTCTCCTATATCTACTGTTTTCACGCACCTCTCATAGTTTCCCCTATATCGCTGTGTTTGCTTGCACCTCTCATATTTTTCCCTATATTACTCTGTTCTCGTGCACATCTCATAGCTTCCCACATATTGCTGTGTTTTCACGCAGCTCTCATACTTCTCCCTATATCTCTGCATTTTCGCGCACCTCTCATACCTTCCTCTATATGGCTGTGTTTTCACGCACCTCTCATACCTTGACGTTTTTAGGTGAGTTTTTGCTCATCTCTCATAACTTTTTCCTATATCGCTGTGTTTTCGTGCACCTCCCATAGCTTCCCCATATCGGTGTTTTGATGCACCTGTCATACCTTCCCCTATGTCACTGTGTTTTCACGCACCTCTCACACTGTCCCCTATATCGCTGCGTTTTCGGGCACCTCTCATCAGTTCCCCTGTATTGCCGTGTTTTCACACACCTCCGATAGCCTCCCCTATATCATTGTGTTTTTGGGCACCTCTCATACATTCTTCTATATTGCCGTGTTTTCGCGCACCTCGCATAGCTTCCCATATATCGCTGTATTGTCACTTCGCGCTCATACCTTCCCTTATATCGCCGTGTCTTCGCACACCACCCATAGCTTTCACTATATTGCTGTTTTCGCGCACATCTCATAGCTTCCCCATATCGGTGTTTTGATGCACCTGTCATACCTTCCCCTATATCGCTGTTTTTTCATGCACCTCTCATACTGTTCCCTATATCGCTGCATTTTCGGGCACCTCTCATCGGTTCCCCTGTAACGATGTGTTTTCACACACCTCCCATAGCTTCCCCTACATCTCTCTGTTGTCGCGCACTTCACATGCCCCCCCCCCCTATATCGTTGTGTTGTCGCGCACCTCTCATACCATCCCCTATATCGGTGTGTTTTTGTCCACCTCTCATACCATCCCCTATATCGCTGTGTCTTCGTGCACCTCCCATAGCTTCCACTAGATCGCTCTGTTTTTGCGCAGCTCGCATACCTTCCCCTACATCATTGTGTTTTCACGCACCTCTCATACCTTCTACTATATTAATGTGTTTTCGCACACTTCTCATACCTTCCCCTATATCGCTGTGTTTCCTGCACCTCCCATAGCTTCCCAGTTTTCGCTGTGTTATCGCGCACTTCTCATATCTTCCTATATATTGCAATGTTTCCACGCACCTCTCATAATTTCTTCCAAATCGCTATGTTTTCGTGCACCTCTCATGCCTTCCCCTATATAACTGTGTTTACATGCACCTCCCATACCTTCCCCTTTATCGCTGTGTTTTTGCACACCTGCCATAGCTTCCTCTATATCGTTGTGTTTTTGCGCACCTCTCATACCTTAAACTATATCGATGTGTTTTGTGCACCTCTCGTAGCTTCCCCTGTATCAATGTGTTTTCGCGAACATCTCATAGCTTCCCCTATATTGCTGTGTTTTTGCGCACCTCGCATACCTTCCCCTATATTGTTGTGTTTTCGTACACCTCTCATAGCTTCCCCTATATCGCTGTGTTTCCCGCACCTCCCATAGCTTCCCAGTTTTCGCCATGTTATCGCGCACTTCTCATATCTTCTCATACATTGCGATGTTTTCACGCACCTCTCATAGCTTCCCCTATATTGCTGTGTTTTCACGCACCTCGCATACCTTCCCCTATATCGTTATGTTTTTGCGCACCTCTCATACCTTCCACTATATCGATGTGTTTCGTGCATCTCTCGTAGGTTCCCCTGTATCAATGTGTTTTCGCGCACTTCTCATAGCTTCCCCAATATCATTGTGTTTTCGCGTACCTCTCATAGCATCCCCCAAATCGCTGTGTTTTCACGCACCACTCATAGCTTCCCCTATATCGCTGTGCTTTCGCACACCTCCCATAGCTTCCCCTATATCGCTGTGTTTTTGCGTACCTCTCATACCTTCCCCAATATGGCTGTGTTCTCGTACACCTCTCATAACTTCCTCTGTATTACCCTGTTTTCACGCACCTCTCATATCTTCCACTATATTGATGTGTTTTTGCACACCTCTCATACCTTCCCCTATATCACTGTGTTTCCCTCACCTCTCATACCATCCCCCAAATCGCTGTGTTTTCGCGCACCACTCAAAGCTTCACCTATATCGCTGCGTTTTCGGGCACCTCTCATCGGTTCCCCTGTATCGCTGTGTTTTCACACACCTCTGATAGCTTCCCCTATATCATTGTGTTTTCGGGCCCCTCTCATACATTCTCCTATATTGCTGTGTTTTCGCGCACCTCGCATAGCTTCCCATATAACACTGTATTGTTGCTTCCCTCTCATAACTTCCCCTATATCGCCGTGTTTTGTGCATCTCCCATTGCTTCCCCTACATCTCTCTGTTGTCGCACACTTCTCACACTCTCCCCTATAGCACTGTGATTTTGCGCACATATCATACCTTCCCCAATATGGTTGTGTTCTCACGCACCTCTCATAACTTGCCCTCTATCGTCCTGTTTTCACGCACCTCCCATAGCTTCCCATATATCGCAGTGTTTTTGCGCACCTCGCAGAGCTTCCCCAACGTCGCTGTGTTTTTGCGCACCTCTCATACCTTCTCCTATATCGCTGTGTTTTCACACACCTCCCATAGCTTCCCCTATATCACTGTGTTTTCTTGCACCTCCTACACTTTTCCCTATATCACTCTGTTCTCGTACACATCCCATAGCTTCCCATATATGCCGTGTTTTCCCGCAGCTCTCATACTTCTCCCTATATCTCTGCGTTTTCGCGCACCTCTCATACCTTCCTCTATATGGCTGTGTTTTCGCGCACCTCTCATACCTTTCCCTTTTTAGCTGTATTTTCGTGCACCTCCCATAGCTTCCCCATATCGGTGTTTTGAAGCACCTGTCATACCTTCCCCTATATCGCTGTGTTATCACGCACCTCTCATACTATTCCCTATATCGCTGCGTTTTCGGGCACCTCTCATCGGTTCCTCTGTGTCGCCATGTTTTCACACACCTCCCATAGCTTCCCCTACATCTCCCTGTTGTCGCGCACTTCTCATACCCTCCCCTATATCGGTGTGTTTTCGTCCACCTCTCATACCATCCCCTATATTGGTGTGTTTTCGTCCACCTCTCATACCATCCCCTATATCGGTGTGTCTTCGCGCACCTCCCATAGCTTCCACTAGATTGCTGTTTTCGCGCACATCTCATAGTTTCCCCTAAATTGCTTTGTTTCGTGCACCTCTCATACCTTCCCCTAAATTGCTGTGTTTTTGCGCACCTCTCATAGATTTCCCATATCGCCGTGTTTTCGAGCACCTCTCATACCTTCCCCCATATCACCATGTTTTCGTACACCTCCCATACGTTCCCCATATCGTTGTGTTTCTCCGAAACCCTGTGTTTTCGCGCACTTCTCATACCTGCCCCAATATGGCTGTGTTTTCGCGCTGCTCTCATACCTTACCTGTATTTCGGTGTTTTCGCACACCTCCCATATCTTCCCCTATATCGCTGTGTTTTCGTGCACCTCTATAGCTTCCCCTATATCGCTGTGTTTTCCCGCACCTCCCATAGCTTCCCCAATATCATTGTGTTTTAGTGCACCTCTCATAACTTCCCCTATATAGCTGTGTTTTTGCTCATCTCTCATACCTTCCCCTGTATTGCTGTGTTTTCGTGCACCTCTCATACATCCTGCTACATCGCCGTATTTTCGCGCACCTCTCATACCTTGCACTATTTCGCTGTGTTTTCGTGTGCGTCCCATACCTTCCCGTATATTGCTGTGTTTTCGTGCAACTCCCATAGTTTCCCCTGTATCGCTGTGTTTTCGCTTCCCTCTCATAACTTCCCCTAAATCGCTTTGTTTTCGCGCACCTCCCATAGCTTCACCTATGTCGCCATGTAATCACGCACCTCTCATACCTTCCCCTATATCGTCCTGTTTTTGCGCACCTCCCATAGCTTCCCTAATATTGCTGGGTTTTCATTCACCTCCAATAGTTTCCCCAATAACGTTGTGTATTCATGCACCTCTCATACCTTGCACTATATCAATGTGTTTTCACGCACCTCTCATACCTTCCCTTATATCACTGTGTTTACGCGCATCTCGCACACCTACCCCTATATCACTGTGTTTTCACAGCCTCTCATACCGTCCTCTATATCACTGCATTTTCATGCACCTTTCATCGCTTCCCCTATATCGATGTGTTTTCAAGCACCTCTCATACCTTCACGTATATTGCCTTGTGGTCGCGCACCTCCCATTGTTTCCCCTCTATCAGCCTGTTTTCGAGCACCTCTCATACCTTCCGCTATATCACTGTGTTTTCGCCCACCCCTCGTATCTTCCACTACATCGCTGCGTTTTTGCGCACCTCACATACCTTCCCCTATGTTGTTGTGTGTTCGTGCACCTCTCATACCTTGCACTATATCAATGTGTTTTCGCGCACCTCTCATACCTTCCCCTATACGACTGGGTTTACGCGCATCTCGCATACCTACCCCTATATCACTGTGTTTTCACACACCTCTCATACCGTCCTCTATATCGCTGCATTTTCATGCACCTCTCATCGCTTCCCCTGTATCAATGTGTTTTCAAGCACCTCTCATATCTTCACGTATATCGCCTTGTGTTCGCGCACCTCCCATTGCTTCCCCTATATCACTCTGTTTTCGCGCACCTCTATACATTCTCCTATATCGCCGTGTTTTCGCACACCTCTCATGGCTTCCCCTCTATCGTGGTGTTTTTGCGTACCTCTCATAACTTCCACTATATCGATGTGTTTTCGCGCACATCTCGTAGCTTGCCCTGTATCGATGTGTTTTCGCGCACCTCTCATACCTGCCTCTATAACACCATGTTTTCACAGATCTCTCATAGGTTCCCCTATATCGCTGCCTTTTCACTTGCCTCGCATACCTTCCCCTATATCATTGTGTTTTCGCGCACCTCTCATACCTATCACTGTATCGATGTGTTTTCGCGCATCTCTCATAACTTCCCCTATATCGCTGTGTTATCATGCAGCTTTATAGCTTCCCCTATATTGCTGTGTTTTCACATACCTCCCATAGCCTCCGCTATATCACTGTTTTCACACAACTCTCATGGCTTCCACTAGATTGCAGTGTTTTCACGCACCTCACATAGCGTCCCCTATATCGCCAAGATTTTGCACGCTTCCCATAGATTCTCCTATATTGCTGTGTTTTCTCACACCACTGATACGTTCCCCTATATCACTCTGTTGTCGTGCACCTCCCATGTCTTCCCATATATCGCTGTGTTATCGCGCTTCTTTCATACCTTCCCCTACATCGCTGTATTTTTGCGCAGCTCTCATACCTTCCCGTATTTCACCGGGTTTTCACACACCTCCCATAGCTTCCTAATTATTGCTGTGTTTTCGTATGCCTATCATACCTTCCCCTATATGGCTGTGTTTCCTTGCACCTCCCATAGCTTCCCATATATCGCTGTGTTTTCGCGCATCTCCCATACCTTCCCCTATTTTGTTGTGTTTTCGTGCACCTCTCATACCTTCCACTACATTGCTGTGTTTTCGCACACCTCTCATACCTTCTCCTATATCGCCGTCTTTTTACGCACCTTCCGTAGCTTCCCCTATATTGCTGTGTTTTCTTGCACCTGTCATACCTTCCACTATATCGCCGTGTTTTTGCGCACCTCGCAAAACTTCCCCTATGTCGTTATGTTTTCGCGTACCTCTCATAGCTTCCCATTTTTCGCCGTGTTATCGCGCACTTCTCAGAGCTTCCCATATATTGCGATGTTTTCACGCACCTCTCATAACTTCCCCCAAATCACTATGTTTTCGTGCACCTCTCATACCTTCCCCTAAGTCGCTCTGTTCTTGTGCACCTCCCATAGCTTCCCATATTTCGCTGTGTTTTCGCACACCTCTCATACCTTCTGCCTTATCGCTGTGTTTTCGCGCACCTCGTATCTTCCCCTACATCGCTGCGTTTTGGCATGCCTCACATAATTTCCCCTATGTTGTTGTGTTTTCGTGCACCTCTCATACCCTCCCCCATATCACTGTGTTTACGCGCATCTCGCATACCTACCCCTATATCACTGTGTTTTCAAGCACGTCTCATAGCTTCACGTATATCGACTTGTGTTCGCGCACCTCCCATTGCTTACCCTATATCACTCTGTTTTCGCGCACCTCTCATACCTTCTCCTATATTGCTGTTTTCACACACCTCTCATAGCTTCTCCTATATTGCTGTGTTTTCGCACACCTCGCATACCTTCCCCTATATCGTTGTGTTTTTGCACACCTCTCAGAGCTTCCTCTCTATCGTGGTGTTTTCGCGCACCTCTCATACCTTCCACTATATCGATTTGTTTTCGCGCACCTCTCGTAGCTTGCCCTGTATCGGTGTTTTTCGCGCACCTCTCATACCTACCTCTATATCACCGTGTTTTCGCAGACCACTCATAGCTTCTCCTATATCATTCTGTTTTCGCACACCTGTCATACCTACCACTGTATCGATGTGTTTTCGCGGCTCTCTCATACCTTCCCCTATATCGCTGTATTATCAAGCAGCCTTATAGCTTCCCCTATATTGCTGTGTTTTCGCATACCTCCCATAGCTTCCGCTATATCACTGTTTTTGCACACCTATCATAGCTTGCAATATACGGCGATGTTTTCACACACCTCTCATGACTTCCACTAGATCGCTGTGTTTTCACGCACCTCACATAGCGCCCCCTATATCGCCAAGATTTCGCACATCTCCCATAGCTTCCCCTATATCGCTGTGTTTTCTCGCACCTCTGATACTTTCCCCTATATCGCTCTGTTGTCGTGCACCTCCCATGGCTTCCCATATATCGCTGTGTTATTGCGCTTCATTCATACCTTCCCCTACATCGCTGTATTTTCGCGCACCTCTCATACCTTCTCCTATATTGCTGTTTTCACACACCTCTCATAGCTTCTCCTATATCGCTGTGTTTTCGCACACCTCGCATACCTTCCCCTATATCGTAGTGTTTTTGCGCACCTCTCATAGCTTCCCCTCTATCGTGGTGTTTTTGCGCACCTCTCATACCTTCCACTATATCGATGTGTTTTCGCGCACCTGTCGTAGCTTGCCCTGTATCGATGTGTTTTCACGCACCCCTCATACCTGCCTCTATATCACCGAGTTTTAGCAGACCTCTCTCATTGTGTTTTCGTGCAACTCTCATACCTACCACTGCATCAATGTGTTTTTGCGCACCTCCCATAGCTTCCCCCATATCACTGTGTTTTCACGCACCTCTCACACTGTCCTCTATATCGCTGCATTTTCATGCACCTCTCATCGCTTCCCCTATATCGCTGTGTTTTCACGCAACTCGCATACCTTCCCCTATATCGTTGTGTTCTTGCGCACCTCTGTTAGCTTCCCCTGTATCGATGTGTTTTTGCACTCCTCTCATACCTGCCCCTATATCGCCGTGTTTTTGCTCACCTCTCATAGCTTCCCCTACATCGCTGTGTTATCAAGCAGCTTTCATAGCTTCCCCTATATTGCTGTGTTTTCGCATACCTCCCATAGCTTCCGATATACCGCTGTTTTTGCACACCTCTCATAGCTTGCCATATATGGCGATGTTTTCACACACCTCTCATGGCTTCCAATAGATCGCTGTGTTTTCACGCACCTCACATAGCTTCCCTTATATCACCATGATTTTGCACACCTCCCATAGCTTTGCCTATATTGCTGTGTTTTCTCGCACCTCTGATATGTTCCCCTATATTGCTGTGTTGTCGTGCACCTCCCATTGCTTCCCATATATCGCTGTGTATCGCGTTCCATTCATACCTTCCCCTACATCGCTGTGTTTTCGCGCACCTCGCATACCTTCCCCTATATTGTTGTGTTTTCGTACACCTCTCATAGCTTCCTCTATATCGCTGTGTTTCCCGCACCTCCCATAGCTTCCCAGTTTTCGCCGTGTTATCGCGCACTTCTCATATCTTCCCATACATTGCGATGATTTCATGCACCTCTCATAACTTCCCCCAAATCGTTATGTTTTCGTGCACCTCTCTAAGCTTCCCCTATATCACCGTTTTCACGCACCTCTCATAGCTTCCCCTATGTCGCTCTGTTCTCGTGCACCTCCCATAGCTTCCCATATTTCGCTGTGTTTTCGCACACCTCTCATACCTTCCGCTATATCACTGTGTTTTCGCACACCTCTCGTATCTTCCCCTACACCGCTGCGTTTTTGCGCGCCTCTCATTACTTCCCCCAAATCGCTATGTTTTCATGCACCTCTCATACCTTCCCCTATGTCGCTCTGTTCTCGTGCACCTCCCATAGCTTCCCATATTTCACTGTGTTTTCGCACACCTCTCACACCTTCCGCCTTAACGCTGTGTTTTCGCGCACCTCTCGTATCTTCTCCTACACCGCTGCGTTTTTGCATGCCTCGCATACCTTCCCCTATGTTGTTGTGTTTTCGTGCACCTCTCATACCCACCCCTATATCACTGTGTTTACGCGCATCTCGCGTACCTACCCCTATATCACTGTGTTTTCAAGCACCTCTCATAGCTTCACGTATATCGACTTGTGTTCCCATTGCTTACCCTATATCACTCTGTTTTCGCGCATCTCTCATACCTTCTCCTATATTGCTGTTTTCGCACACCTCGCATACCTTCCCCTATATCGTTGTGTTTTTGCGCACCTCTCATAGCTTCCCCGCTATCGTGTTGTTTTTGCGCACCTCTCATACCTTCAACTATATCGATGTGTTTTCGCGCACCTCTCGTAGCTTGCCCTGTATCGATGTTTTTTCGCGCACCTCTCATACCTGCCTCTATATCACCGTGTTTTCGCAGACCTCTCATAGCTTCCCCTATATCATTCTGTTTTAGCGCACCTGTCATACCTACCACTGTATCGATGTGTTTTCGCGCATCTCTCATACCTTCCCCTATATCGCTGTATTATCAAGCAGCTTTATAGCTTCCCCTATATTGCTGTGTTTTCGCATACCTCCCATAGCTTCCACTATATCGCTGTTTTTGCACATCTCTCAGAGCTTGCCATATACGGCGATGTTTTCACGCACCTCACATAGCGCCCCCTATATCGCCACGATTTCGCACATCTCCCATAGCTTCCCCTATATTGCTCTGTTTTCTCGCACCTCTGATACCTTCCCCTATATTGCTCTGTTGTCGTGCACCTCCCATGGCTTCCCATATATCGCTGTATTATCGCGCTTCATTCATACCTTCCCCTACATCGCTGTATTTTCGCGCACCTCTCATACCTTCTCCTATAACGCCGTCTTTTCATGCACCTCCCGTAGCTTCCCCTATATTGCTGTGTTTTCATGCATCTCGCATACCTTCCCCTATATCGTTGTGTTTTTGTGCACCTCCCATTGTTTCCCCTATATCGCTGTGTTTTCGTGCACCTCTCATACCTTCCCCTATATCATTGTGTTTGCTTGCACGCATACCTACCCCTATATCACTGTGTTTTCAAGCACCTCTCATAGCTTCACGTATATCGACTTGTGTTCGCGCACCTCCCTGTGTTCGCGCACCTCCCATTGTAGGGGAAGGTATGGGAGGTGCACGAATACACAACGATATAGGGGAAGTTATGAGAGGTGCACGAAAACACAGCGATATAGGGGAAGCTATGAGAGGTGCGCGAAAGCAGAGCAATGTCAGTGAAACTATGACAGGTGCAGAAAAACACGGGGATACAGTGGAAGCTATGGGAGGTGCGCGAAAACACAGCGATATAGGGCAAGGTATGAGAGCTGTGTGATAACACAGCGATTTAGGGGAAGATATGAGAGGTACACGAAAGCACGGCGATATAGAGGAAGGTATGGAAGGTGCACAAAAGCACAGACATATAGGAGGAGCTATGGGAGGTGCACATAAAAACAGCGATGTAGGGGAAGCTATGGGAGGTGCACAAAAACACAGCGATATAGGGGAAGGTATGGGAGGTGTGCGAAAATGCAACGATATAGGGGAAGTTATGAGAGGTGCACGAAAACACAGCGATATAGGGGAAGCAATGAGATGTGCGCGAAAACAGAGCAATGTCAGGGAAACTATGACAGGTGTAGAAAAACACGGGGATACAGTGGAAGCTATGGGAGGTGCGCGAAAACACAGCGATATAGGGGAAGGTATGAGAGCTGTGTGATAACACAGCGATTTAGGGGAAGGTATGAGAGGCACACGAAAGCATGGCGATATAGGGGAAGGTAAGGAAGGTGCACAAAAGCACAGACATATAGGGGAATCTACGGGAGGTGTGCGAGAACACAGCGATATAGTGGATCTATGGGAGGTGCGCGAAAGCACAGTGATGTAGGGGAAGCTATGGGAGGTGCACAAAAATGCAGCGATATAGGGGAAGGTAAGAGATGTGCGAAAACACGGCAATATAGAAGAAGCTATGAGAGGTGCACGAAAACACGGCGATATAGGGGAATGTATGAAAGGTGCGGGAAAGCACAGCGATATAGGGGAAGTTACGAGAGATGAGCGAAAACACAGCTAAAAAATGGAAGGTATGAGAGGAACGTGAAAACACGGTGATATAGGGGAAACTATGAGAGGTAAAACTCAGCGATATAGGGGATGATATGAGAAGTGCATGAAAACACAGTGATATAGGGGAAGCTACGGGAGGTGAGCGAAAACATAGTGATATAGGGAAAGCTGTGAGAGGTGTACGAAAACACAGCGATATATGGGAAGCTATGGGTGGTGCATGAAAACACGGTGATATAGGGGAAGGTATGAGAGGTGCGCGAAAAGACAGCGATGTAGGGGAAGCTATGAGAGGTGCGCGACTACACAGTGATTTTGGGGAATCTATGAGAGGTGCGCAAAAACATCGCAATCCAGGGGAAGCTATGAGAGGTGCACGAGAACACAGCGATATAGGGGAAAATATGCGAGGTGCACAAAAGCACAGCAATCTAGGGGAAGCTATGGGAGCTGCGCGAAAATACAGCGATATCGGGGAAGGTTTGGGAAGTGCACAAAAGCGCAGTGCTATTTGGGGAAGGTACTGGAGGTACGCGGAAACATGGCGATATCGGGGAAGTTATGAGAGGTGCACAAAAAGAATACGATTTTGGGGACTCTATGGGAAGTGTGCGAAAATAGCGATTTAGAGGAAGCTCTGACAGGTGCTCAAAAACAACGCAATATAGGGGCAGCTATGAGAGGTGCGCGAAATCACAGCGACATAGGGGAAGGTAGGAGAGCTCTACAAAAACAAGTCGATATATAGGAAACTATTGGATGTGCGTGAAAGCACAGTGATATAGGGGAAGGTATGAGTGGTGCGTGAAAACACGGCGATGTAGGAGAAGCTATGAGAGGTGTGCGAAAACACAGCGATTTATGGCAAGCTATGGGAGGAGCAAGAAAACACAGTGACGTAGGGGAAGATATGAGAGGTGCATGAAAACACAGCAATGTAGGGGAAGGTATGAGAGGTGCGCGAAATTACAGCGTTATAGGGGAAGGTATGAGAGGTGCACAAAAACATGGCTATGTAGGGGAAGCTATAGGAGTTGCGCGAAAAGACAGCGATGTAGGGGAAAGTATGGGATGTGTGCAAAAACACAGCGATTTAGGGGAAGTTATGAGAGGTGCACGAAAACACAGCAATATAGGGGTAGCAATGAGAGGTGTGTGAAAACAGAGCAATGTCAGGGAAACTATGCAACACACATCAAAGTTGCTGGTGAACGCAGCAGGCCAGGCAGCATCTGTAGGAAGAGGTGCAGTTGACGTTTCAGGCCGAGACCCTTCGTCAGGACTAACTGAAGGAAGAGTGAGTAAAGGATTTGAAAGTTGGAGGGGGAGGGGGAGATCCAAAATGATAGGAGAAGACAGGAGGGAGAGGGATGGAGCCAAGAGCTGGACAGGTGATTGGCAAAAGGGATATGAGAAGGTCATGGGACAGGGGGTCCCGGGAGAAAGACAAAGTGGGGGGGGAACCCAGAGGATGGGCAAGAGGTATATTCAGAGGGACAGAGGGAGAAAAAGGAGAATGAGAGAAAGAATGTGTGTATAAAAATGAGTAACAGATGGGGTACGAGGGGGAGGTGGGGCCTTAGCGGAAGTTAGAGAAGTCGATGTTCATGCCATCAGGTTGGAGGCTACCCAGACGGAATATAAGGTGTTGTTCCTCCAACCTGAGTGTGGCTTCATCTTTACAGTAGAGGAGGCCGTGGTTGGACATGTCAGAATGGGAATGGGATGTGGAATTAAAATGTGTGGCCACTGGGAGATCCTGCTTTCTCTGGCAGACAGAGCATAGATGTTCAGCAAAGCGGTCTCCCAGTCTGCGTCGGGTCTCGCCAATATATAAAAGGCCACATCGGGAGCACCGGACATAGTATATCACCCCAGTCGACTCACAGGTGAAGTGCTGCCTCACCTGGAAGGACTGTTTGGGGCCCTGAATGGTGGTAAGGGAGGAAGTGTAAGGGCATGTGTAGCACTTGTTCCGCTTACACGGATAAGTGCCAGGAGGGAGATCAGTGGGGAGGGATGGGGGGGACGAATGGACAAGGGAGTTGTGTAGGGAGTGATCCCTGCAGAATGCAGAGGGGGGGGAGGGAAAGATGTGCTTAGTGGTGGGATCCCGTTGGAGGTGGCAACTATGGGAAACTATGACAGGTGCAGCAAAACACGGGGATACGAGAAGCTATGGCAGGTGCGCGAAAACACAGCGATATAGGGGAAGGTATGAGAGCTGTGTGATAACACAGCGATATAGGGAAAGGTATGAGAGGTACACGAAAGCACGGTGATATAGAGGAAGGTATGGAAGGTGCACAAAAACACAGCGATACAGGGGAATCTACGGGAGGTGTGCGAAAACACAGCGATATAGTGGATCTATAGGAGGTGCGCGAAAGCACAGTGATGTAGGGGAAACTATGAGAGGTGCAAGAAAACACAGCGATATAGGGGAAGGTATGAGAGGTGTGCGAAAACACAGTGATATAGGGCAAGCTCTGAGAGGTGTGCGAAAACACGGCGATATTGGGGAAGTTCTGAGTGTTGCGGAAAAACACAACGATGTAGGGGAAGCTATGAGAGGTGCGCGAAAACACGGTGATATACGGGAAGCTGTGAGATTTGCGCAAAAAGACAGCGATATAGGGGAAGCCATTGGAGGTGCGCGAATAGACAGTGATATAGGAGAAGCTATGAGAGGTGCAAGAAAACACAGCGATATAAGGGAGGGTATGAGAGGTGCGCAAAAATGTGGCGATATAGTGCAAGCTATGAGAGGTGCGCAAAAACATGGCGATGTAGGGGAAATTATGGGAGGTGCGCGAAAACACAGCGATGTATGAGCAAGGATGAGAGGTGTGCGAAATCACAGCAACATAGTGGAAGGTAGGAGAGTTCCACAAAAACAAGACGATATATAGGAAACTATTGGATGTGGGTGAAAACACAGCGATATAGGGGAAGATATGAGTGGTGCGCGAAAACACGGTGATGTAGGGAAAGCTATGAGAGGTGTGCGAAAACACAGCGATGTATGGGAAGCTATGGGAGGAACGAGAAAACACAGTGACGTAGGGGAAGATATGAGAGGTGTGCGAAAACACAGCGATATAGGGGAAGGTATGAGAGGTGCGTGAAATTACAGCGTTATAGGAGAAGTTATGAGAGGTGCACAATAACACGGCGATGTAGGAGAAGCTATGGGAGTTGCGCAAAAAGACAGCGATGTAGTGGAAGCTATGGGAGGTGTGCGAAAACGCAGCGATATGGGGGAAGTTATGAGAGGTGCACGAAAACACAGCGATATAAGGGAGGGTATGAGAGGTGCGCAAAAATGTGGCGATATAGTGCAAGCTATGAGAAGTGCGCAAAAACATGGCGATGTAGGGGAAGCTATGGGAGGTGTGCGAAAACGCAGCGATATGGGGGAAGTTATGAGAGGTGCACGAAAACACAGCAATATAGGGGTAGCAATGAGAGGTGTGTGAAAACAGAGCAATGTCAGGGAAACTATGACAGGTGCAGAAAAACACGGGGATACAGGGGATGCTATGGGAGGTGCGCGAAAACACAGCAATTTAGGGGAAGGTATGAGAGGTACACGAAAGCACGGCGATATAGGGGAAGGTATGGAAGGTGCACAAAAGCACAGACATATAGGAGAAGCTATGGGAGGTGTGCTAAAACACAGCAATATAGTGGATCTATGGGAGGTGCGTGAAAGCACAGTGATGTAGGGGAATCTACGGGAGGTGTGCTAAAACACAGCAATATAGTGGATCTATGGGAGGTGCGTGAAAGCACAGTGATGTAGGGGAAGCTATGGGAGGTGCACAAAAACGCAGCGATATAGGGGAAGGTAAGAGAGGTGTGCGAAAACACGGCAATATAGGAGAAGCTATGAGAGGTGCACGAAAACACGGCGATATAGGGGAATGTATGAAAGGTGCGGGAAATCACAGCGATATAGGGGAAGGTACGAGAGATGAGCTAAAACACAGCTAAAAAGTGGAAGGTATGAGAGGAACGTGAAAACACGGTGATATAGGGGAAGCTATGAGAGGTAAAACTCAGCGACATAGGGGATGATATGAGAAGTGCACGAAAACACAGCGATATAGGGGAAGCTAAGGGAGGTGAGCGAAAACACAGCGATATAGGGAAGCTATGGGTGGTGCGAGAAAACAGAGTGATATAGGGGAAGGTATGAGAGGTGAGAGAAAACAGAGCGATATAGGGGAAGTTATGGGAGTTGCATGAAAACACGGTGATATAGGACAAGGTATGAGAGGTGCGCGAAAAGACAGCGATGTAGGGAAATCTATGAGAGGTGCGCGAAAACATCGCAATCCAGGGGAAGTTATGAGAGGTGCACGAGAACACAGCGATATAGGGGAAAATATGCGAGGTGCACAAAAACACAGCAATCTAGGGGAAGCTATGGGAGCTGCGCGAAATTACCGCGATATTGGGGAAGGTTTGGGAGGTGCGCAAAAACGCAGTGCTATTTGGGGAAGTTATTGGAGGTGCACGGAAACACGGCGATATCGGGGAAGTTATGAGAGGTGCACAAAAAGAATGCGATTTTGGGGACGCTATGGGAAGTGCGCGAAAATAGCGATTTAGGGGAAGCTCTGACAGGTGCTTGAAAACAACGCAATATAGGGGCAGCTATGGGAGATGCGCAAAAACACAGCGACAAAGGGGAAGATAGGAGAGCTCCACAAAAACAAGGTGATATATAGGAAAATATTGGATGTGCGTGAAATCACAGCAACATAGGGGAAGATATGAGTGGTGCGCGAAAACATGGCGATGTATGGGAAGCTACGAGAGGTGTGCGAAAACACAGCGATGTATAGCAAGCTATGGGAGGAGCGAGAAAAAAAAAGTGACGTAGGGGAATGTATGAGAGGTGAACAAAAACACGGTGATGTAGGAAAAGCTATGGGAGGTGCATGAAAACACAGCAATGTAGGGGAAGGTATGGGAGGTGCACGAAAACACAGCGATATAGGGGAAGTTATGAGAGGTGCACGAAAACACAGCGATATAGGGGAAGCAATGAGAGGTGCGCGAAAACAGAGCAATGTCAGGGAAACTATGACAAGTGCAGAAAAACACGGGGATACAGTGGAAGCTATGGGAGGTGCGCGAAAACACAGTGATATAGGGGAAGGTATGAGAGCTGTGTGATAACACAGCGATATAGGGGAAGGTATGAGAGGTACACAAAAGCACGATGATATAGAGGAAGGTATGGAAGGTGCACAAAAACACAGCGATGTAGGGGAATGTACGGGAGGTGTGCGAAAACACAGCGATATAGGGGAAGGTAAGAGAGGTGTGCGAAAACACAGCTAAAAAATGGAAGGTATGAGAGGAACGTGAAAACACGATGATATAGGGGAAGCTATGAGAGGTAAAACTCAGCGATATAGGGGATGATATGAGAAGTGCACAAAAACACAGCGATATTGGGGAATCTACGGGAGATGTGCGAAAACACAGTGATATAGTGGATCTATGGGAGGTGCGCGGAAGCACTGTGATGTAGGGGAAGCTATGGGAGGAGCACAAAAACACAGCGATATAGGGGATGATATGAGAGGTGCACGAAAATACGGTGATATAGGGGAAGTTATGAGAAGTGCACGACAACACAGCGATGTAGGCGAAGCTATGGGAGGTGCGCGAAAAGACAGCGATATAGGGGAAGTTATGAGAAGGAAGCAAAAACACAGAGATATAGGGTAAGCTATGGCAGGTGCGCGAAAGCACAGCGATATAGGGGAAATCTGAGACCTGCGCGAAAACACAGCGATATAGGGCAAGCTGTGGGAGGTGTGCGAAAACACAGCGATAAAGCGGGAAGTATGACAGCTGTGCAAAAACAGGGCGATATAGGGGAAGCTATGAGAGGTGTGCGAAAACACAATGATATAGGGGAAGCTATGAGAGGTGTGCAAAAACAGAGTGATATAGGGGAAGGTATGAGAGGTGTGTGAAAACAGAGTGATATAGGGGAAGGAATGAGAGGTGCACAAAAACGCAGTGATGTATGGGAAAGTATGAGAGGTGCGCAAAAACACAACGACATAGGGGAAGATAGGAGAGCTCCACAAAAACAAGGTGATATATAGGAAAATATTGGATGTGCGTGAAATCACAGCGACATAAGGGAAGATATGAGTGGTGCGCGAAAACACGGCGATGTATGGGAAGCTACGGGAGGTGCGAGAAAACACAGTGACGTAGGGGAAGATATGAGAGGTGCGCGAAAACACAGCGTTATACGGGAAGCTATGAGAGGTGAACAAAAACACGGCGATGTAGGGAAAGCTATGGGTGCACGAAAACACAGAGATGTAGGGAAAAGTATGGAAGGTGCACGAAAACACAGCGATATAGGGGAAGATATGAGAAGTGCAAGAAAACACTGTGATATAGGGGAAGCTATGAGAGGTGCGCGAAAACACGACGATGTTGGGGAAGCTATGAGAGGTGCGCGATAACACAGCAATGTAGGGGAAGCTATGGGAGGTGCTCGAAAATGCAGTGATATAGGGGAAGCTATGAGAGGTGTGTGAAAACAGAGCGATATAGGGGAAGGTGTGAGAGGTGCACGTAGAAACGGCGATGTAGGGGATTGTATGAGAGGTGCACGATTACACGGCGTTATAGGGGAAGTTATGAGAAGTGCGCGACAGCACAGTGCTGTAGGGAAAGCAATGGGAGATGCGCGAAAACACAACGATAAACGGGAAGCCATGAGAGCTGCATCAAACACAGCGATATAGGGGAAGCTATCGGAGGTGCGCGAAAACACAGAGATAGAGGGGAGGCTATCAGAGATGTGTGAAAATACAGTGATATAGGGGAAGCTATGGGAGGTGCGCAAAAACACAGCGATATAGGGGAATGGATGAGGAGGTGAGCAAAAACACAGCGACATAGGGGAAGGTATGTGAGGTCTGCGTAAACACGGTGACGTAGGGGAAGGTATGGGAGGTGTGCGAAAACGCAGCGATATGGGGGAAGTTATGAGAGGTGCACGAAAACACAGCAATATAGGGGTAGCAATGAGAGGTGTGTGAAAACAGAGCAATGTCAGGGAAACTATGACAGGTGCAGAAAAACACGGGGATACAGGGGAAGCTATGGGAGGTGCGCGAAAACACAGCAATTTAGGGGAAGGTATGAGAGGTACACGAAAGCACGGCGATATAGGGGAAGGTATGGAAGGTGCACAAAAGCACAGACATATAGGAGAAGCTATGGGAGGTGCACGAAAAAACAGCAATATAGGGGAAGTTATGAGAGGTACAAGAAAGCACGGTGATATAGAGGAAGGTATGGAAGGTGCACAAAAACACAGCGATATAGGGGAATCTACGGGAGGTGTGCTAAAACACAGCGATATAGTGGATCTATGGGAGGTGCGCGAAAGCACGGTGATGTAGGGGAAGCTATGGGAGGTGCACAAAAACGCAGCGATATAGGGGAAGGTAAGAGAGGTGTGCGAAAACACGGCAATATAGGAGAAGCTATGAGAGGTGCACGAAAACACGGCGATATAGGGGAATGTATGAAAGGTGCGGGAAATCACAGCGATATAGGGGAAGGTACGAGAGATGAGCGAAAACACAGCTAAAAAGTGGAAGGTATGAGAGGAATGTGAAAACACGGTGATATAGGGGAAGCTATGAGAGGTAAAACTCAGCGACATAGGGGAGGATATGAGAAGTGCACGAAAACACAGCGATATAGGGGAAGCTAAGGGAGGTGAGCGAAAACACAGCGATATAGGGAAAGCTATGGGTGGTGCGAGAAAACAGAGTGATATAGGGGAAGGTATGAGAGGTGAGAGAAAACACAGCGATATAGGGGAAGTTATGGGAGTTGCATGAAAACACGGTGATATAGGACAAGGTATGAGAGGTGCGCGAAAAGACAGCGATGTAGGGGAATCTATAAGAGGTGCGCAAAAACATCGCAATCCAGGGGAAGCTATGAGAGGTGCACGAGAACACAGCAATATAGGGGAAAATATGCGAGGTGCACAAAAGCACAGCAATCTAGGGGAAGCTATGGGAGCTGCGCGAAAATACAGCGATATCGGGGAAGGTTTGGGAGGTGCACAAAAACGCTTTGGGGATGGTACTGGAGGTACGCGGAAACATGGCGATATCGGGGAAGTTATGAGAGGTGCACAAAAAGAATACGATTTTGGGGACTCTATGGGAAGTGTGCGAAAATAGCGATTTAGGGGAAGCTCTGACAGGTGCTCAAAAACAACGCAATATAGGGGCAGCTATGGGAGGTGCGCGAAATCACTGCGACATAGGGGAAGGTAGGAGAGCTCTACAGAAACAAGTCGATATATAGGAAACTATTGGATGTGCGTGAAAGCACAGTGATATAGGGGAAGGTATGAGTGGTGCGTGAAAACACGGCGATGTAGGAGAAGCTATGAGAGGTGTGCGAAAACACAGCGATTTATGGCAAGCTATGGGAGGAGCAAGAAAACACAGTGACGTAGGGGAAGATATGAGAGGTGCATGAAAACACAGCAATGTAGGGGAAGGTATGAGAGGTGCGCGAAATTACAGCGTTATAGGGGAAGGTATGAGAGGTGCACAAAAACATGGCTATGTAGGGGAAGCTATAGGAGTTGCGCGAAAAGACAGCGATGTAGGGGAAAGTATGGGATGTGTGCAAAAACACAGCGATTTAGGGGAAGTTATGAGAGGTGCATGAAAACACAGCAATATAGGGGTAGCAATGAGAGGTGTGTGAAAACAGAGCAATGTCAGGGAAACTATGCAACACACATCAAAGTTGCTGGTGAACGCAGCAGGCCAGGCAGCATCTGTAGGAAGAGGTGCAGTTGACGTTTCAGGCCGAGACCCTTCGTCAGGACTAACTGAAGGAAGAGTGAGTAAAGGATTTGAAAGTTGGAGGGGGAGGGGGAGATCCAAAATGATAGGAGAAGACAGGAGGGAGAGGGATGGAGCCAAGAGCTGGACAGGTGATTGGCAAAAGGGATATGAGAAGGTCATGGGACAGGGGGTCCCGGGAGAAAGACAAAGTGGGGGGGGAACCCAGAGGATGGGCAAGAGGTATATTCAGAGGGACAGAGGGAGAAAAAGGAGAATGAGAGAAAGAATGTGTGTATAAAAATGAGTAACAGATGGGGTACGAGGGGGAGGTGGGGCCTTAGCGGAAGTTAGAGAAGTCGATGTTCATGCCATCAGGTTGGAGGCTACCCAGACGGAATATAAGGTGTTGTTCCTCCAACCTGAGTGTGGCTTCATCTTTACAGTAGAGGAGGCCGTGGTTGGACATGTCAGAATGGGAATGGGATGTGGAATTAAAATGTGTGGCCACTGGGAGATCCTGCTTTCTCTGGCAGACAGAGCATAGATGTTCAGCAAAGCGGTCTCCCAGTCTGCGTCGGGTCTCGCCAATATATAAAAGGCCACATCGGGAGCACCGGACATAGTATATCACCCCAGTCGACTCACAGGTGAAGTGCTGCCTCACCTGGAAGGACTGTTTGGGGCCCTGAATGGTGGTAAGGGAGGAAGTGTAAGGGCATGTGTAGCACTTGTTCCGCTTACACGGATAAGTGCCAGGAGGGAGATCAGTGGGGAGGGATGGGGGGGGACGAATGGACAAGGGAGTTGTGTAGGGAGTGATCCCTGCAGAATGCAGAGGGGGGGGAGGGAAAGATGTGCTTAGTGGTGGGATCCCGTTGGAGGTGGCAACTATGGGAAACTATGACAGGTGCAGCAAAACACGGGGATACGAGAAGCTATGGCAGGTGCGCGAAAACACAGCGATATAGGGGAAGGTATGAGAGCTGTGTGATAACACAGCGATATAGGGAAAGGTATGAGAGGTACACGAAAGCACGGTGATATAGAGGAAGGTATGGAAGGTGCACAAAAACACAGCGATACAGGGGAATCTACGGGAGGTGCGCGAAAACACAGCGATATAGGGGAAGGTATGAGAGCTGTGTGATAACACAGCGATATAGGGAAAGGTATGAGAGGTACACGAAAGCACGGTGATATAGAGGAAGGTATGGAAGGTGCACAAAAACACAGCGATACAGGGGAATCTACGGGTGGTGTGCGAAAACACAGCGATATAGTGGATCTATAGGAGGTGCGCGAAAGCACAGTGATGTAGGGGAAAATATGAGAGGTGCAAGAAAACACAGCGATATAGGGGAAGGTATGAGAGGTGTGCGAAAACACAGTGATATAGGGCAAGCTCTGAGAGGTGTGCGAAAACACGGCGATATTGGGGAAGTTCTGAGTGTTGCGGAAAAACACAACGATGTAGGGGAAGCTATGAGAGGTGCGCGAAAACACGGTGATATAGGGGAAGCTGTGAGATTTGCGCAAAAAGACAGCGATATAGGGGAAGCCATGGGAGGTGCGCGAATAGACAGTGATATAGGAGAAGCTATGAGAGGTGCAAGAAAACACAGCGATATAAGGGAGGGTATGAGAGGTGCGCAAAAATGTGGCGATATAGTGCAAGCTATGAGAGGTGCGCAAAAACATGGCGATGTAGGGGAAATTATGGGAGGTGCGCGAAAACACAGCGATGTATGGGCAAGGATGAGAGGTGTGCGAAATCACAGCAACATAGTGGAAGGTAGGAGAGTTCCACAAAAACAAGACGATATATAGGAAACTATTGGATGTGGGTGAAAACACAGCGATATAGGGGAAGGTATGAGTGGTGCGCGAAAACACGGTGATGTAGGGAAAGCTATGAGAGGTGTGCGAAAACACAGCGATGTATGGGAAGCTATGGGAGGAACGAGAAAACACAGTGACGTAGGGGAAGATATGAGAGGTGTGCGAAAACACAGCGATATAGGGGAAGGTATGAGAGGTGCGCGAAATTACAGCGTTATAGGAGAAGTTATGAGAGGTGCACAATAACACGACGATGTAGGAGAAGCTATGGGAGTTGCGCAAAAAGACAGCGATGTAGTGGAAGCTATGGGAGGTGTGCGAAAACGCAGCGATATGGGGGAAGTTATGAGAGGTGCACGAAAACACAGCGATATAAGGGAGGGTATGAGAGGTGCGCAAAAATGTGGCGATATAGTGCAAGCTATGAGAAGTGCGCAAAAACATGGCGATGTAGGGGAAACTATGGGAGGTGCGCGAAAACACAGCGATGTATGGGCAAGGATGAGAGGTGTGCGAAATCACAGCAACATAGTGGAAGGTAGGAGAGTTCCACAAAAACAAGACGATATATAGGAAACTATTGGATGTGGGTGAAAACACAGCGATATAGGAGAACGTATGAGTGTGCGCGAAAACACGGTGATGTAGGGAAAGCTATGAGAGGTGTGCGAAAACACAGCGATGAATGGGAAGCTATGGGAGGAACGAGAAAACACAGTGACGTAGGGGAAGATATGAGAGGTGTGCGAAAACACAGCGATATAGGGGAAGGTATGAGAGGTGCGCGAAATTACAGCGTTATAGGAGAAGTTATGAGAGGTGCACAATAACACGGCGATGTAGGAGAAGCTATGGGAGTTGCGCAAAAAGACAGCGATGTAGTGGAAGCTATGGGAGGTGTGCGAAAACGCAGCGATATGGGGGAAGTTATGAGAGGTGCACGAAAACACAGCGATATAAGGGAGGGTATGAGAGGTGCGCAAAAATGTGGCGATATAGTGCAAGCTATGAGAAGTGCGCAAAAACATGGCGATGTAGGGGAAACTATGGGAGGTGCGCGAAAACACAGCGATGTATGGGCAAGGATGAGAGGTGTGCGAAATCACAGCAACATAGTGGAAGGTAGGAGAGTTCCACAAAAACAAGACGATATATAGGAAACTATTGGATGTGGGTGAAAACACAGCGATATAGGGGAAGGTATGAGTGGTGCGCGAAAACACGGTGATGTAGGGAAAGCTATGAGAGGTGTGCGAAAACACAGCGATGTATGGGAAGCTATGGGAGGAACGAGAAAACACAGTGACGTAGGGGAAGATATGAGAGGTGTGCGAAAACACAGCGATATAGGGGAAGGTATGAGAGGTGCGCGAAATTACAGCGTTATAGGAGAAGTTATGAGAGGTGCACAATAACACGGCGATGTAGGAGAAGCTATGGGAGTTGCGCAAAAAGACAGCGATGTAGTGGAAGCTATGGGAGGTGTGCGAAAACGCAGCGATATGGGGGAAGTTATGAAGGGTGCACGAAAACACAGCGATATAAGGGAGGATATGAGAGGTGCGCAAAAATGTGGCGATATAGTGCAAGCTATGATAAGTGCGCAAAAACATGGCGATGTAGGGGAAGTTATGAGAGGTGCACGAAAACACAGCAATATAGGGGTAGCAATGAGAGGTGTGTGAAAACAGAGCAATGTCAGGGAAACTATGACAGGTGCAGAAAAACACGGGGATACAGGGGAAGCTATGGGAGGTGCGCGAAAACACAGCAATTTAGGGGAAGGTATGAGAGGTACACGAAAGCACGGCGATATAGGGGAAGGTATGGAAGGTGCACAAAAGCACAGACATATAGGAGAAGCTATGGGAGGTGTGCTAAAACACAGCAATATAGTGGATCTATGGGAGGTGCGTGAAAGCACAGTGATGTAGGGGAATCTACGGGAGGTGTGCTAAAGCACAGCAATATAGTGGATCTATGGGAGGTGCGTGAAAGCACAGTGATGTAGGGGAAGCTATGGGAGGTGCACAAAAACGCAGCGATATAGGGGAAGGTAAGAGAGGTGTGCGAAAACACGGCAATATAGGAGAAGCTATGAGAGGTGCACGAAAACACGGCGATATAGGGGAATGTATGAAAGGTGCGGGAAATCACAGCGATATAGGGGAAGGTACGAGAGATGAGCGAAAACACAGCTAAAAAGTGGAAGGTATGAGAGGAACGTGAAAACACGGTGATATAGGGGAAGCTATGAGAGGTAAAACTCAGCGACATAGGGGATGATATGAGAAGTGCACGAAAACACAGCGATATAGGGGAAGCTAAGGGAGGTGAGCGAAAACACAGCGATATAGGGAAGCTATGGGTGGTGCGAGAAAACAGAGTGATATAGGGGAAGGTATGAGAGGTGAGAGAAAACAGAGCGATATAGGGGAAGTTATGGGAGTTGCATGAAAACACGGTGATATAGGACAAGGTATGAGAGGTGCGCGAAAAGACAGCGATGTAGGGGAATCTATGAGAGGTGCGCGAAAACATCGCAATCCAGGGGAAGTTATGAGAGGTGCACGAGAACACAGCGATATAGGGGAAAATATGCGAGGTGCACAAAAACACAGCAATCTAGGGGAAGCTATGGGAGCTGCGCGAAATTACCGCGATATTGGGGAAGGTTTGGGAGGTGCGCAAAAACGCAGTGCTATTTGGGGAAGTTATTGGAGGTGCACGGAAACACGGCGATATCGGGGAAGTTATGAGAGGTGCACAAAAAGAATGCGATTTTGGGGACGCTATGGGAAGTGCGCGAAAATAGCGATTTAGGGGAAGCTCTGACAGGTGCTTGAAAACAACGCAATATAGGGGCAGCTATGGGAGATGCGCAAAAACACAGCGACAAAGGGGAAGATAGGAGAGCTCCACAAAAACAAGGTGATATATAGGAAAATATTGGATGTGCGTGAAATCACAGCAACATAGGGGAAGATATGAGTGGTGCGCGAAAACATGGCGATGTATGGGAAGCTACGAGAGGTGTGCGAAAACACAGCGATGTATAGCAAGCTATGGGAGGAGCGAGAAAAAAAAAGTGACGTAGGGGAATGTATGAGAGGTGAACAAAAACACGGTGATGTAGGAAAAGCTATGGGAGGTGCATGAAAACACAGCAATGTAGGGGAAGGTATGGGAGGTGCACGAAAACACAGCGATATAGGGGAAGTTATGAGAGGTGCACGAAAACACAGCGATATAGGGGAAGCAATGAGAGGTGCGCGAAAACAGAGCAATGTCAGGGAAACTATGACAAGTGCAGAAAAACACGGGGATACAGTGGAAGCTATGGGAGGTGCGCGAAAACACAGTGATATAGGGGAAGGTATGAGAGCTGTGTGATAACACAGCGATATAGGGGAAGGTATGAGAGGTACACAAAAGCACGATGATATAGAGGAAGGTATGGAAGGTGCACAAAAACACAGCGATGTAGGGGAATGTACGGGAGGTGTGCGAAAACACAGCGATATAGGGGAAGGTAAGAGAGGTGTGCGAAAACACAGCTAAAAAATGGAAGGTATGAGAGGAACGTGAAAACACGATGATATAGGGGAAGCTATGAGAGGTAAAACTCAGCGATATAGGGGATGATATGAGAAGTGCACAAAAACACAGCGATATTGGGGAATCTACGGGAGGTGTGCGAAAACACAGTGATATAGTGGATCTATGGGAGGTGCGCGGAAGCACTGTGATGTAGGGGAAGCTATGGGAGGAGCACAAAAACACAGCGATATAGGGGATGATATGAGAGGTGCACGAAAATACGGTGATATAGGGGAAGTTATGAGAAGTGCACGACAACACAGCGATGTAGGCGAAGCTATGGGAGGTGCGCGAAAAGACAGCGATATAGGGGAAGTTATGAGAAGGAAGCAAAAACACAGAGATATAGGGTAAGCTATGGCAGGTGCGCGAAAGCACAGCGATATAGGGGAAATCTGAGACCTGCGCGAAAACACAGCGATATAGGGCAAGCTGTGGGAGGTGTGCGAAAACACAGCGATAAAGCGGGAAGTATGACAGCTGTGCAAAAACAGGGCGATATAGGGGAAGCTATGAGAGGTGTGCGAAAACACAATGATATAGGGGAAGCTATGAGAGGTGTGCAAAAACAGAGTGATATAGGGGAAGGTATGAGAGGTGTGTGAAAACAGAGTGATATAGGGGAAGGAATGAGAGGTGCACAAAAACGCAGTGATGTATGGGAAAGTATGAGAGGTGCGCAAAAACACAACGACATAGGGGAAGATAGGAGAGCTCCACAAAAACAAGGTGATATATAGGAAAATATTGGATGTGCGTGAAATCACAGCGACATAAGGGAAGATATGAGTGGTGCGCGAAAACACGGCGATGTATGGGAAGCTACGGGAGGTGCGAGAAAACACAGTGACGTAGGGGAAGATATGAGAGGTGCGCGAAAACACAGCGTTATACGGGAAGCTATGAGAGGTGAACAAAAACACGGCGATGTAGGGAAAGCTATGGGTGCACGAAAACACAGAGATGTAGGGAAAAGTATGGAAGGTGCACGAAAACACAGCGATATAGGGGAAGATATGAGAAGTGCAAGAAAACACTGTGATATAGGGGAAGCTATGAGAGGTGCGCGAAAACACGACGATGTTGGGGAAGCTATGAGAGGTGCGCGATAACACAGCAATGTAGGGGAAGCTATGGGAGGTGCTCGAAAATGCAGTGATATAGGGGAAGCTATGAGAGGTGTGTGAAAACAGAGCGATATAGGGGAAGGTGTGAGAGGTGCACGTAGAAACGGCGATGTAGGGGATTGTATGAGAGGTGCACGATTACACGGCGTTATAGGGGAAGTTATGAGAAGTGCGCGACAGCACAGTGCTGTAGGGAAAGCAATGGGAGATGCGCGAAAACACAACGATAAACGGGAAGCCATGAGAGCTGCATCAAACACAGCGATATAGGGGAAGCTATCGGAGGTGCGCGAAAACACAGAGATAGAGGGGAGGCTATCAGAGATGTGTGAAAATACAGTGATATAGGGGAAGCTATGGGAGGTGCGCAAAAACACAGCGATATAGGGGAATGGATGAGGAGGTGAGCAAAAACACAGCGACATAGGGGAAGGTATGTGAGGTCTGCGTAAACACGGTGACGTAGGGGAAGGTATGGGAGGTGTGCGAAAACGCAGCGATATGGGGGAAGTTATGAGAGGTGCACGAAAACACAGCAATATAGGGGTAGCAATGAGAGGTGTGTGAAAACAGAGCAATGTCAGGGAAACTATGACAGGTGCAGAAAAACACGGGGATACAGGGGAAGCTATGGGAGGTGCGCGAAAACACAGCAATTTAGGGGAAGGTATGAGAGGTACACGAAAGCACGGCGATATAGGGGAAGGTATGGAAGGTGCACAAAAGCACAGACATATAGGAGAAGCTATGGGAGGTGCACGAAAAAACAGCAATATAGGGGAAGTTATGAGAGGTACAAGAAAGCACGGTGATATAGAGGAAGGTATGGAAGGTGCACAAAAACACAGCGATATAGGGGAATCTACGGGAGGTGTGCTAAAACACAGCGATATAGTGGATCTATGGGAGGTGCGCGAAAGCACAGTGATGTAGGGGAAGCTATGGGAGGTGCACAAAAACGCAGCGATATAGGGGAAGGTAAGAGAGGTGTGCGAAAACACGGCAATATAGGAGAAGCTATGAGAGGTGCACGAAAACACGGCGATATAGGGGAATGTATGAAAGGTGCGGGAAATCACAGCGATATAGGGGAAGGTACGAGAGATGAGCGAAAACACAGCTAAAAAGTGGAAGGTATGAGAGGAACGTGAAAACACGGTGATATAGGGGAAGCTATGAGAGGTAAAACTCAGCGACATAGGGGAGGATATGAGAAGTGCACGAAAACACAGCGATATAGGGGAAGCTAAGGGAGGTGAGCGAAAACACAGCGATATAGGGAAAGCTATGGGTGGTGCGAGAAAACAGAGTGATATAGGGGAAGGTATGAGAGGTGAGAGAAAACACAGCGATATAGGGGAAGTTATGGGAGTTGCATGAAAACACGGTGATATAGGACAAGGTATGAGAGGTGCGCGAAAAGACAGCGATGTAGGGGAATCTATGAGAGGTGCGCGACTACACAGTGATTTTGGGGAATCTATGAGAGGTGCGCAAAAACATCGCAATCCAGGGGAAGCTATGAGAGGTGCACGAGAACACAGCAATATAGGGGAAAATATGCGAGGTGCACAAAAGCACAGCAATCTAGGGGAAGCTATGGGAGCTGCGCGAAAATACAGCGATATCGGGGAAGGTTTGGGAGGTGCACAAAAACGCTTTGGGGAAGGTACTGGAGGTACGCGGAAACATGGCGATATCGGGGAAGTTATGAGAGGTGCACAAAAAGAATACGATTTTGGGGACTCTATGGGAAGTGTGCGAAAATAGCGATTTAGGGGAAGCTCTGACAGGTGCTCAAAAACAACGCAATATAGGGGCAGCTATGGGAGGTGCGCGAAATCACTGCGACATAGGGGAAGGTAGGAGAGCTCTACAAAAACAAGTCGATATATAGGAAACTATTGGATGTGCGTGAAAGCACAGTGATATAGGGGAAGGTATGAGTGGTGCGTGAAAACACGGCGATGTAGGAGAAGCTATGAGAGGTGTGCGAAAACACAGCGATTTATGGCAAGCTATGGGAGGAGCAAGAAAACACAGTGACGTAGGGGAAGATATGAGAGGTGCACGAAAACACAGCGATATAGGGGAAGGTATGAGAGGTGCGCGAAATTACAGCGTTATAGGGGAAGGTATGAGAGGTGCACAAAAACATGGCTATGTAGGGGAAGCTATAGGAGTTGCGCGAAAAGACAGCGATGTAGGGGAAAGTATGGGATGTGTGCAAAAACACAGCGATTTAGGGGAAGTTATGAGAGGTGCACGAAAACACAGCAATATAGGGGTAGCAATGAGAGGTGTGTGAAAACAGAGCAATGTCAGGGAAACTATGCAACACACATCAAAGTTGCTGGTGAACGCAGCAGGCCAGGCAGCATCTGTAGGAAGAGGTGCAGTTGACGTTTCAGGCCGAGACCCTTCGTCAGGACTAACTGAAGGAAGAGTGAGTAAAGGATTTGAAAGTTGGAGGGGGAGGGGGAGATCCAAAATGATAGGAGAAGACAGGAGGGAGAGGGATGGAGCCAAGAGCTGGACAGGTGATTGGCAAAAGGGATATGAGAAGGTCATGGGACAGGGGGTCCCGGGAGAAAGACAAAGTGGGGGGGGAACCCAGAGGATGGGCAAGAGGTATATTCAGAGGGACAGAGGGAGAAAAAGGAGAATGAGAGAAAGAATGTGTGTATAAAAATGAGTAACAGATGGGGTACGAGGGGGAGGTGGGGCCTTAGCGGAAGTTAGAGAAGTCGATGTTCATGCCATCAGGTTGGAGGCTACCCAGACGGAATATAAGGTGTTGTTCCTCCAACCTGAGTGTGGCTTCATCTTTACAGTAGAGGAGGCCGTGGTTGGACATGTCAGAATGGGAATGGGATGTGGAATTAAAATGTGTGGCCACTGGGAGATCCTGCTTTCTCTGGCAGACAGAGCATAGATGTTCAGCAAAGCGGTCTCCCAGTCTGCGTCGGGTCTCGCCAATATATAAAAGGCCACATCGGGAGCACCGGACATAGTATATCACCCCAGTCGACTCACAGGTGAAGTGCTGCCTCACCTGGAAGGACTGTTTGGGGCCCTGAATGGTGGTAAGGGAGGAAGTGTAAGGGCATGTGTAGCACTTGTTCCGCTTACACGGATAAGTGCCAGGAGGGAGATCAGTGGGGAGGGATGGGGGGGACGAATGGACAAGGGAGTTGTGTAGGGAGTGATCCCTGCAGAATGCAGAGGGGGGGGAGGGAAAGATGTGCTTAGTGGTGGGATCCCGTTGGAGGTGGCAACTATGGGAAACTATGACAGGTGCAGCAAAACACGGGGATACGAGAAGCTATGGCAGGTGCGCGAAAACACAGCGATATAGGGGAAGGTATGAGAGCTGTGTGATAACACAGCGATATAGGGAAAGGTATGAGAGGTACACGAAAGCACGGTGATATAGAGGAAGGTATGGAAGGTGCACAAAAACACAGCGATACAGGGGAATCTACGGGAGGTGTGCGAAAACACAGCGATATAGTGGATCTATAGGAGGTGCGCGAAAGCACAGTGATGTAGGGGAAACTATGAGAGGTGCAAGAAAACACAGCGATATAGGGGAAGGTATGAGAGGTGTGCGAAAACACAGTGATATAGGGCAAGCTCTGAGAGGTGTGCGAAAACACGGCGATATTGGGGAAGTTCTGAGTGTTGCGGAAAAACACAACGATGTAGGGGAAGCTATGAGAGGTGCGCGAAAACACGGTGATATAGGGGAAGCTGTGAGATTTGCGCAAAAAGACAGCGATATAGGGGAAGCCATGGGAGGTGCGCGAATAGACAGTGATATAGGAGAAGCTATGAGAGGTGCAAGAAAACACAGCGATATAAGGGAGGGTATGAGAGGTGCGCAAAAATGTGGCGATATAGTGCAAGCTATGAGAGGTGCGCAAAAACATGGCGATGTAGGGGAAATTATGGGAGGTGCGCGAAAACACAGCGATGTATGGGCAAGGATGAGAGGTGTGCGAAATCACAGCAACATAGTGGAAGGTAGGAGAGTTCCACAAAAACAAGACGATATATAGGAAACTATTGGATGTGGGTGAAAACACAGCGATATAGGGGAAGGTATGAGTGGTGCGCGAAAACACGGTGATGTAGGGAAAGCTATGAGAGGTGTGCGAAAACACAGCGATGTATGGGAAGCTATGGGAGGAACGAGAAAACACAGTGACGTAGGGGAAGATATGAGAGGTGTGCGAAAACACAGCGATATAGGGGAAGGTATGAGAGGTGCGCGAAATTACAGCGTTATAGGAGAAGTTATGAGAGGTGCACAATAACACGACGATGTAGGAGAAGCTATGGGAGTTGCGCAAAAAGACAGCGATGTAGTGGAAGCTATGGGAGGTGTGCGAAAACGCAGCGATATGGGGGAAGTTATGAGAGGTGCACGAAAACACAGCGATATAAGGGAGGGTATGAGAGGTGCGCAAAAATGTGGCGATATAGTGCAAGCTATGAGAAGTGCGCAAAAACATGGCGATGTAGGGGAAACTATGGGAGGTGCGCGAAAACACAGCGATGTATGGGCAAGGATGAGAGGTGTGCGAAATCACAGCAACATAGTGGAAGGTAGGAGAGTTCCACAAAAACAAGACGATATATAGGAAACTATTGGATGTGGGTGAAAACACAGCGATATAGGAGAACGTATGAGTGTGCGCGAAAACACGGTGATGTAGGGAAAGCTATGAGAGGTGTGCGAAAACACAGCGATGAATGGGAAGCTATGGGAGGAACGAGAAAACACAGTGACGTAGGGGAAGATATGAGAGGTGTGCGAAAACACAGCGATATAGGGGAAGGTATGAGAGGTGCGCGAAATTACAGCGTTATAGGAGAAGTTATGAGAGGTGCACAATAACACGGCGATGTAGGAGAAGCTATGGGAGTTGCGCAAAAAGACAGCGATGTAGTGGAAGCTATGGGAGGTGTGCGAAAACGCAGCGATATGGGGGAAGTTATGAGAGGTGCACGAAAACACAGCGATATAGGGGAATGTATGAAAGGTGCGGGAAATCACAGCGATATAGGGGAAGGTACGAGAGATGAGCGAAAACACAGCTAAAAAGTGGAAGGTATGAGAGGAACGTGAAAACACGGTGATATAGGGGAAGCTATGAGAGGTAAAACTCAGCGACATAGGGGATGATATGAGAAGTGCACGAAAGCACAGCGATATAGGGGAAGCTAAGGGAGGTGAGCGAAAACACAGCGATATAGGGAAGCTATGGGTGGTGCGAGAAAACAGAGTGATATAGGGGAAGGTATGAGAGGTGAGAGAAAACACAGCGATATAGGGGAAGTTATGGGAGTTGCATGAAAACACGGTGATATAGGACAAGGTATGAGAGGTGCGCGAAAAGACAGCGATGTAGGGGAATCTATGAGAGGTGCGCGAAAACATCGCAATCCAGGGGAAGTTATGAGACGTGCACGAGAACACAGCGATATAGGGGAAAATATGCGAGGTGCACAAAAACACAGCAATCTAGGGGAAGCTATGGGAGCTGCGCGAAATTACCGCGATATTGGGGAAGGTTTGGGAGGTGCGCAAAAACGCAGTGCTATTTGGGGAAGTTATTGGAGGTGCACGGAAACACGGCGATATCGGGGAAGTTATGAGAGGTGCACAAAAAGAATGCGATTTTGGGGACGCTATGGGAAGTGCGCGAAAATAGCGATTTAGGGGAAGCTCTGACAGGTGCTTGAAAACAACGCAATATAGGGGCAGCTATGGGAGATGCGCAAAAACACAGCGACAAAGGGGAAGATAGGAGAGCTCCACAAAAACAAGGTGATATATAGGAAAATATTGGATGTGCGTGAAATCACAGCGACATAGGGGAAGATATGAGTGGTGCGCGAAAACATGGCGATGTATGGGATGCTACGAGAGGTGTGCGAAAACACAGCGATGTATAGCAAGCTATGGGAGGAGCGAGAAAAAAAAAGTGACGTAGGGGAATGTATGAGAGGTGAACAAAAACATGGTGATGTAGGAAAAGCTATGGGAGGTGCATGAAAACACAGCAATGTAGGGGAAGGTATGGGAGGTGCACGAAAACACAGCGATATAGGGGAAGTTATGAGAGGTGCACGAAAACACAGCGATATAGGGGAAGCAATGAGAGGTGCGCGAAAACAGAGCAATGTCAGGGAAACTATGACAAGTGCAGAAAAACACGGGGATACAGTGGAAGCTATGGGAGGTGCGCGAAAACACAGTGATATAGGGGAAGGTATGAGAGCTGTGTGATAACACAGCGATATAGGGGAAGGTATGAGAGGTACACAAAAGCACGATGATATAGAGGAAGGTATGGAAGGTGCACAAAAACACAGCGATGTAGGGGAATGTACGGGAGGTGTGCGAAAACACAGCGATATAGGGGAAGGTAAGAGAGGTGTGCGAAAACACAGCTAAAAAATGGAAGGTATGAGAGGAACGTGAAAACACGATGATATAGGGGAAGCTATGAGAGGTAAAACTCAGCGATATAGGGGATGATATGAGAAGTGCACAAAAACACAGCGATATTGGGGAATCTACGGGAGATGTGCGAAAACACAGTGATATAGTGGATCTATGGGAGGTGCGCGGAAGCACTGTGATGTAGGGGAAGCTATGGGAGGAGCACAAAAACACAGCGATATAGGGGATGATATGAGAGGTGCACGAAAATACGGTGATATAGGGGAAGTTATGAGAAGTGCACGACAACACAGCGATGTAGGCGAAGCTATGGGAGGTGCGCGAAAAGACAGCGATATAGGGGAAGTTATGAGAAGGAAGCAAAAACACAGAGATATAGGGTAAGCTATGGCAGGTGCGCGAAAGCACAGCGATATAGGGGAAATCTGAGACCTGCGCGAAAACACAGCGATATAGGGCAAGCTGTGGGAGGTGTGCGAAAACACAGCGATAAAGCGGGAAGTATGACAGCTGTGCAAAAACAGGGCGATATAGGGGAAGCTATGAGAGGTGTGCGAAAACACAATGATATAGGGGAAGCTATGAGAGGTGTGCAAAAACAGAGTGATATAGGGGAAGGTATGAGAGGTGTGTGAAAACAGAGTGATATAGGGGAAGGAATGAGAGGTGCACAAAAACGCAGTGATGTATGGGAAAGTATGAGAGGTGCGCAAAAACACAACGACATAGGGGAAGATAGGAGAGCTCCACAAAAACAAGGTGATATATAGGAAAATATTGGATGTGCGTGAAATCACAGCGACATAAGGGAAGATATGAGTGGTGCGCGAAAACACGGCGATGTATGGGAAGCTACGGGAGGTGCGAGAAAACACAGTGACGTAGGGGAAGATATGAGAGGTGCGCGAAAACACAGCGTTATACGGGAAGCTATGAGAGGTGAACAAAAACACGGCGATGTAGGGAAAGCTATGGGTGCACGAAAACACAGAGATGTAGGGAAAAGTATGGAAGGTGCACGAAAACACAGCGATATAGGGGAAGATATGAGAAGTGCAAGAAAACACTGTGATATAGGGGAAGCTATGAGAGGTGCGCGAAAACACGACGATGTTGGGGAAGCTATGAGAGGTGCGCGATAACACAGCAATGTAGGGGAAGCTATGGGAGGTGCTCGAAAATGCAGTGATATAGGGGAAGCTATGAGAGGTGTGTGAAAACAGAGCGATATAGGGGAAGGTGTGAGAGGTGCACGTAGAAACGGCGATGTAGGGGATTGTATGAGAGGTGCACGATTACACGGCGTTATAGGGGAAGTTATGAGAAGTGCGCGACAGCACAGTGCTGTAGGGAAAGCAATGGGAGATGCGCGAAAACACAACGATAAACGGGAAGCCATGAGAGCTGCATCAAACACAGCGATATAGGGGAAGCTATCGGAGGTGCGCGAAAACACAGAGATAGAGGGGAGGCTATCAGAGATGTGTGAAAATACAGTGATATAGGGGAAGCTATGGGAGGTGCGCAAAAACACAGCGATATAGGGGAATGGATGAGGAGGTGAGCAAAAACACAGCGACATAGGGGAAGGTATGTGAGGTCTGCGTAAACACGGTGACGTAGGGGAAGGTATGGGAGGTGTGCGAAAACGCAGCGATATGGGGGAAGTTATGAGAGGTGCACGAAAACACAGCAATATAGGGGTAGCAATGAGAGGTGTGTGAAAACAGAGCAATGTCAGGGAAACTATGACAGGTGCAGAAAAACACGGGGATACAGGGGAAGCTATGGGAGGTGCGCGAAAACACAGCAATTTAGGGGAAGGTATGAGAGGTACACGAAAGCACGGCGATATAGGGGAAGGTATGGAAGGTGCACAAAAGCACAGACATATAGGAGAAGCTATGGGAGGTGCACGAAAAAACAGCAATATAGGGGAAGTTATGAGAGGTACAAGAAAGCACGGTGATATAGAGGAAGGTATGGAAGGTGCACAAAAACACAGCGATATAGGGGAATCTACGGGAGGTGTGCTAAAACACAGCGATATAGTGGATCTATGGGAGGTGCGCGAAAGCACAGTGATGTAGGGGAAGCTATGGGAGGTGCACAAAAACGCAGCGATATAGGGGAAGGTAAGAGAGGTGTGCGAAAACACGGCAATATAGGAGAAGCTATGAGAGGTGCACGAAAACACGGCGATATAGGGGAATGTATGAAAGGTGCGGGAAATCACAGCGATATAGGGGAAGGTACGAGAGATGAGCGAAAACACAGCTAAAAAGTGGAAGGTATGAGAGGAACGTGAAAACACGGTGATATAGGGGAAGCTATGAGAGGTAAAACTCAGCGACATAGGGGAGGATATGAGAAGTGCACGAAAACACAGCGATATAGGGGAAGCTAAGGGAGGTGAGCGAAAACACAGCGATATAGGGAAAGCTATGGGTGGTGCGAGAAAACAGAGTGATATAGGGGAAGGTATGAGAGGTGAGAGAAAACACAGCGATATAGGGGAAGTTATGGGAGTTGCATGAAAACACGGTGATATAGGACAAGGTATGAGAGGTGCGCGAAAAGACAGCGATGTAGGGGAATCTATGAGAGGTGCGCGACTACACAGTGATTTTGGGGAATCTATGAGAGGTGCGCAAAAACATCGCAATCCAGGGGAAGCTATGAGAGGTGCACGAGAACACAGCAATATAGGGGAAAATATGCGAGGTGCACAAAAGCACAGCAATCTAGGGGAAGCTATGGGAGCTGCGCGAAAATACAGCGATATCGGGGAAGGTTTGGGAGGTGCACAAAAACGCTTTGGGGAAGGTACTGGAGGTACGCGGAAACATGGCGATATCGGGGAAGTTATGAGAGGTGCACAAAAAGAATACGATTTTGGGGACTCTATGGGAAGTGTGCGAAAATAGCGATTTAGGGGAAGCTCTGACAGGTGCTCAAAAACAACGCAATATAGGGGCAGCTATGGGAGGTGCGCGAAATCACTGCGACATAGGGGAAGGTAGGAGAGCTCTACAAAAACAAGTCGATATATAGGAAACTATTGGATGTGCGTGAAAGCACAGTGATATAGGGGAAGGTATGAGTGGTGCGTGAAAACACGGCGATGTAGGAGAAGCTATGAGAGGTGTGCGAAAACACAGCGATTTATGGCAAGCTATGGGAGGAGCAAGAAAACACAGTGACGTAGGGGAAGATATGAGAGGTGCACGAAAACACAGCGATATAGGGGAAGGTATGAGAGGTGCGCGAAATTACAGCGTTATAGGGGAAGGTATGAGAGGTGCACAAAAACATGGCTATGTAGGGGAAGCTATAGGAGTTGCGCGAAAAGACAGCGATGTAGGGGAAAGTATGGGATGTGTGCAAAAACACAGCGATTTAGGGGAAGTTATGAGAGGTGCACGAAAACACAGCAATATAGGGGTAGCAATGAGAGGTGTGTGAAAACAGAGCAATGTCAGGGAAACTATGCAACACACATCAAAGTTGCTGGTGAACGCAGCAGGCCAGGCAGCATCTGTAGGAAGAGGTGCAGTTGACGTTTCAGGCCGAGACCCTTCGTCAGGACTAACTGAAGGAAGAGTGAGTAAAGGATTTGAAAGTTGGAGGGGGAGGGGGAGATCCAAAATGATAGGAGAAGACAGGAGGGAGAGGGATGGAGCCAAGAGCTGGACAGGTGATTGGCAAAAGGGATATGAGAAGGTCATGGGACAGGGGGTCCCGGGAGAAAGACAAAGTGGGGGGGGAACCCAGAGGATGGGCAAGAGGTATATTCAGAGGGACAGAGGGAGAAAAAGGAGAATGAGAGAAAGAATGTGTGTATAAAAATGAGTAACAGATGGGGTACGAGGGGGAGGTGGGGCCTTAGCGGAAGTTAGAGAAGTCGATGTTCATGCCATCAGGTTGGAGGCTACCCAGACGGAATATAAGGTGTTGTTCCTCCAACCTGAGTGTGGCTTCATCTTTACAGTAGAGGAGGCCGTGGTTGGACATGTCAGAATGGGAATGGGATGTGGAATTAAAATGTGTGGCCACTGGGAGATCCTGCTTTCTCTGGCAGACAGAGCATAGATGTTCAGCAAAGCGGTCTCCCAGTCTGCGTCGGGTCTCGCCAATATATAAAAGGCCACGTCGGGAGCACCGGACATAGTATATCACCCCAGTCGACTCACAGGTGAAGTGCTGCCTCACCTGGAAGGACTGTTTGGGGCCCTGAATGGTGGTAAGGGAGGAAGTGTAAGGGCATGTGTAGCACTTGTTCCGCTTACACGGATAAGTGCCAGGAGGGAGATCAGTGGGGAGGGATGGGGGGGACGAATGGACAAGGGAGTTGTGTAGGGAGTGATCCCTGCAGAATGCAGAGGGGGGGGAGGGAAAGATGTGCTTAGTGGTGGGATCCCGTTGGAGGTGGCAACTATGGGAAACTATGACAGGTGCAGCAAAACACGGGGATACGAGAAGCTATGGCAGGTGCGCGAAAACACAGCGATATAGGGGAAGGTATGAGAGCTGTGTGATAACACAGCGATATAGGGAAAGGTATGAGAGGTACACGAAAGCACGGTGATATAGAGGAAGGTATGGAAGGTGCACAAAAACACAGCGATACAGGGGAATCTACGGGAGGTGTGCGAAAACACAGCGATATAGTGGATCTATAGGAGGTGCGCGAAAGCACAGTGATGTAGGGGAAACTATGAGAGGTGCAAGAAAACACAGCGATATAGGGGAAGGTATGAGAGGTGTGCGAAAACACAGTGATATAGGGCAAGCTATGAGAAGTGCGCAAAAACATGGCGATGTAGGGGAAGCTATGGGAGGTGTGCGAAAACGCAGCGATATGGGGGAAGTTATGAGAGGTGCACGAAAACACAGCAATATAGGGGTAGCAATGAGAGGTGTGTGAAAACAGAGCAATGTCAGGGAAACTATGACAGGTGCAGAAAAACACGGGGATACAGGGGAAGCTATGGGAGGTGCGCGAAAACACAGCAATTTAGGGGAAGGTATGAGAGGTACACGAAAGCACGGCGATATAGGGGAAGGTATGGAAGGTGCACAAAAGCACAGACATATAGGAGAAGCTATGGGAGGTGTGCTAAAACACAGCAATATAGTGGATCTATGGGAGGTGCGTGAAAGCACAGTGATGTAGGGGAATCTACGGGAGGTGTGCTAAAACACAGCAATATAGTGGATCTATGGGAGGTGCGTGAAAGCACAGTGATGTAGGGGAAGCTATGGGAGGTGCACAAAAACGCAGCGATATAGGGGAAGGTAAGAGAGGTGTGCGAAAACACGGCAATATAGGAGAAGCTATGAGAGGTGCACGAAAACACGGCGATATAGGGGAATGTATGAAAGGTGCGGGAAATCACAGCGATATAGGGGAAGGTACGAGAGATGAGCTAAAACACAGCTAAAAAGTGGAAGGTATGAGAGGAACGTGAAAACACGGTGATATAGGGGAAGCTATGAGAGGTAAAACTCAGCGACATAGGGGATGATATGAGAAGTGCACGAAAACACAGCGATATAGGGGAAGCTAAGGGAGGTGAGCGAAAACACAGCGATATAGGGAAGCTATGGGTGGTGCGAGAAAACAGAGTGATATAGGGGAAGGTATGAGAGGTGAGAGAAAACAGAGCGATATAGGGGAAGTTATGGGAGTTGCATGAAAACACGGTGATATAGGACAAGGTATGAGAGGTGCGCGAAAAGACAGCGATGTAGGGGAATCTATGAGAGGTGCGCGAAAACATCGCAATCCAGGGGAAGTTATGAGAGGTGCACGAGAACACAGCGATATAGGGGAAAATATGCGAGGTGCACAAAAACACAGCAATCTAGGGGAAGCTATGGGAGCTGCGCGAAATTACCGCGATATTGGGGAAGGTTTGGGAGGTGCGCAAAAACGCAGTGCTATTTGGGGAAGTTATTGGAGGTGCACGGAAACACGGCGATATCGGGGAAGTTATGAGAGGTGCACAAAAAGAATGCGATTTTGGGGACGCTATGGGAAGTGCGCGAAAATAGCGATTTAGGGGAAGCTCTGACAGGTGTTTGAAAACAACGCAATATAGGGGCAGCTATGGGAGATGCGCAAAAACACAGCGACAAAGGGGAAGATAGGAGAGCTCCACAAAAACAAGGTGATATATAGGAAAATATTGGATGTGCGTGAAATCACAGCAACATAGGGGAAGATATGAGTGGTGCGCGAAAACATGGCGATGTATGGGAAGCTACGAGAGGTGTGCGAAAACACAGCGATGTATAGCAAGCTATGGGAGGAGCGAGAAAAAAAAAGTGACGTAGGGGAATGTATGAGAGGTGAACAAAAACACGGTGATGTAGGAAAAGCTATGGGAGGTGCATGAAAACACAGCAATGTAGGGGAAGGTATGGGAGGTGCACGAAAACACAGCGATATAGGGGAAGTTATGAGAGGTGCACGAAAACACAGCGATATAGGGGAAGCAATGAGAGGTGCGCGAAAACAGAGCAATGTCAGGGAAACTATGACAAGTGCAGAAAAACACGGGGATACAGTGGAAGCTATGGGAGGTGCGCGAAAACACAGTGATATAGGGGAAGGTATGAGAGCTGTGTGATAACACAGCGATATAGGGGAAGGTATGAGAGGTACACAAAAGCACGATGATATAGAGGAAGGTATGGAAGGTGCACAAAAACACAGCGATGTAGGGGAATGTACGGGAGGTGTGCGAAAACACAGCGATATAGGGGAAGGTAAGAGAGGTGTGCGAAAACACAGCTAAAAAATGGAAGGTATGAGAGGAACGTGAAAACACGATGATATAGGGGAAGCTATGAGAGGTAAAACTCAGCGATATAGGGGATGATATGAGAAGTGCACAAAAACACAGCGATATTGGGGAATCTACGGGAGGTGTGCGAAAACACAGTGATATAGTGGATCTATGGGAGGTGCGCGGAAGCACTGTGATGTAGGGGAAGCTATGGGAGGAGCACAAAAACACAGCGATATAGGGGATGATATGAGAGGTGCACGAAAATACGGTGATATAGGGGAAGTTATGAGAAGTGCACGACAACACAGCGATGTAGGCGAAGCTATGGGAGGTGCGCGAAAAGGCAGCGATATAGGGGAAGTTATGAGAAGGAAGCAAAAACACAGAGATATAGGGTAAGCTATGGCAGGTGCGCAAAAGCACAGCGATATAGGGGAAATCTGAGACCTGCGCGAAAACACAGCGATATAGGGCAAGCTGTGGGAGGTGTGCGAAAACACAGCGATAAAGCGGGAAGTATGACAGCTGTGCAAAAACAGGGCGATATAGGGGAAGCTATGAGAGGTGTGCGAAAACACAATGATATAGGGGAAGCTATGAGAGGTGTGCAAAAACAGAGTGATATAGGGGAAGGTATGAGAGGTGTGTGAAAACAGAGTGATATAGGGGAAGGAATGAGAGGTGCACAAAAACGCAGTGATGTATGGGAAAGTATGAGAGGTGCGCAAAAACACAACAACATAGGGGAAGATAGGAGAGCTCCACAAAAACAAGGTGATATATAGGAAAATATTGGATGTGCGTGAAATCACAGCGACATAAGGGAAGATATGAGTGGTGCGCGAAAACACGGCGATGTATGGGAAGCTACGGGAGGTGCGAGAAAACACAGTGACGTAGGGGAAGATATGAGAGGTGGGCGAAAACACAGCGTTATACGGGAAGCTATGAGAGGTGAACAAAAACACGGCGATGTAGGGAAAGCTATGGGTGCACGAAAACACAGAGATGTAGGGAAAAGTATGGAAGGTGCACGAAAACACAGCGATATAGGGGAAGATATGAGAAGTGCAAGAAAACACTGTGATATAGGGGAAGCTATGAGAGGTGCGCGAAAACACGACGATGTTGGGGAAGCTATGAGAGGTGCGCGATAACACAGCAATGTAGGGGAAGCTATGGGAGGTGCTCGAAAATGCAGTGATATAGGGGAAGCTATGAGAGGTGTGTGAAAACAGAGCGATATAGGGGAAGGTGTGAGAGGTGCACGTAGAAACGGCGATGTAGGGGATTGTATGAGAGGTGCACGATTACACGGCGGTATAGGGGAAGTTATGAGAAGTGCGCGACAGCACAGTGCTGTAGGGAAGGCAATGGGAGATGCGCGAAAACACAACGATAAACGGGAAGCCATGAGAGCTGCATCAAACACAGCGATATAGGGGAAGCTATCGGAGGTGCGCGAAAACACAGAGATAGAGGGGAGGCTATCAGAGATGTGTGAAAATACAGTGATATAGGGGAAGCTATGGGAGGTGCGCAAAAACACAGCGATATAGGGGAATGGATGAGGAGGTGAGCAAAAACACAGCGACATAGGGGAAGGTATGTGAGGTCTGCGTAAACACGGCGACGTAGGGGAAGGTATGAGACGTGCGCGAAAACAAAGCGATATAGGGGAAGCTATAGGAGGTGCGCAAAAACAGCGATGCAGCCGAAGCTATGGGAGATGCGCGAAGACGTGGCGATATAGGGGATGGTATGAGAGGTGCATGAAAATACGTGATATAGAGAAAGTTATGAGAAGTGCACGACAACACAGCGATGTAGGGGAAGCTATGGGAGGTGCGCGAAAACACGGCGATATGGGGGAAGTTATGAGAAGGAAGCAAAAACTTTGCGATATAGGGGAAGCTATGGGAGGTGCGCGAAAACACAGCGATATGGGGGAAGTTATGAGAAGGAAGCAAAAACTTTGCGATATAGGGGAAGCTATGGCAGGTGCGCGAAAGCGCAGCGATATAGGGGAAGGTCTGAGACGTGTGTGAAAACACAGCGATATAGGGGAAGCTGTGGGTGGTGTGCGAAAACACAGCAATACAGCGGAAGGTGTGAGAGGTGCGCGAAAATGCAGCAAAGCAGGGGAATCTATGGGAGGTGCGTGAAAACACAGCAATATACAGGAAGGTATGGGACGTGTGCGAAAACACAGCGATAGAGTTCAATGTATGAGAGGTGCGCGAAAACACAGCGATGTAGGAAAATGTATGAGAGGGGCTTGAAAACGCGGCCATACAGGGAAAGGAGTGAGAGGTGAGTGAAAACACGGTGATATATGGGGAAGCTATGTGTGGTGCGCAAATACAGAGCGATATAGAGGAAGGTATAAGAGCTGCGCGAAAACAGCGATTTTGGGGAAGCTATGGGAGGTGCGTGAATACATGGCAATATAGGGGAAGATATGAGATGTGCGCAAAAACACAGCGATGTAGGGGAAGCTATGGGAGGTGAGAAAAAACACAGCGATATAGGGGAATGTATGAGAGGCACATGAAAACACAACGCTACAGGGGAAGCTATGGGAGGTGCGTGCAAACACACTGATATAGGAGAAGCTATGAGAGGTGCACGAGAACACAGCGATACAGGGGAAACTATAGGAGGTGTGCGAAAACACAGCGATGTAGGGGAATGGATGAGAGGTGAGCAAAAACACAGCGACATGGGGAAGGTATGGGATGTCTGCGTAAAGATCGCGAGATAGGGGAAGTTATAAGAGGTGCACGAAAACAAATCAATATAGTGGAAGCTATGGGAGGTGAGCGAAAACAGCGATATAGCCGAAGCCATCGAGGGTGTGCGAAGACACAGCGATATAGGAGATGGTATGAGAGGTGCATGAAAACACGGTGCTATAGGGGAAGGTATGAGAAGTGCGCGACAACACAGCGATGTAGGGGAATCTATGGGAATTGCGCGAAAACACGGCGATATAGGGGAAGTTATGAGAGGGAAGCAAAAACACAGTGATATAGGGGAAGCTCTGAGACATGCGCAAATACACAGCGATATCGGGGAAGCTATGGGTGATGCGCGAAAACAGCGATACAGCGGGAAGTATGAAGGTGTGCGAAAACACAGGAATATACTGGAAGGTATGAGAGTTGCGCGAAAACACAGCGATGTAGGAGAATTCATGAGAGGTGCGCAAAAACACAGTGATACAGGGGAAGGTGTGAGAGGTGAGTGAAAACACGGCGATATAAGGGGAAGCTATGGGAGGTGCATGAAAACATGGTGATAGAGTGGAAAGTATGAGAGGTGCGCAAAACACAGCGATATAGGGTAATCTATGAGAGGTGCACGAAATCACGGCGATATAGAGGAAATATATGAGAGGTACCTCGCCTCTAGCCTCTTTTAGCTAGCCTCCCCTCTAGCCTCTAGCCAAGACTCGCCTCTCGCCTCCAGCCAAGCCTCGCTTCTAGCCTCTAGCCAAGCTTCGTCTCTAGCCTCTAGCCAAGCCTCGACCCTAGCCTTTAGCCAATACTCGCCACTTTAAACTTGTGCAGAGAGATATTTTTTGAAGGTTTTGAAATGATTCTTTCTTTGGCATACTCTAATGCGGGTGTGAGAGGGTTTGGTGGTGTTCCCGGATTTGGGTGTGTCTGTGGATTTTTAGTAGTGACGAATCTCAAATTTGTTTCATTCGTAGGGATTATAGGCCCTTTAATTTTTTCAAATCTGCTCGTAGTGTGTTTTTAAATTGGAGGTTGCTACTCAAAATTTGCATACGAACACCTTCCTGTTCGCCGTTAACGCTCAAACCTTCGTCTACGACTTCATCTCCAGACCTCGTTCCTTGCAACACAACGACTAAATCTGTGCGCATCTCAATAATCCACATGAGCCACCAGAAGCTGTGTGCACCCCTGCATTTTATGACAAACCTCTGAATCTCCTCAATCCCCAAATCAGTGCGCACCCTCATGCTGCGTTTTTTAATGTCGAGGCAGCCATTTTCTGAACTGTTTGACACGGTTTATGCTCGAAGATAATCGAATGTGCATTCGGATTCAATACGGGTTTGAAGTTACACCAAGATTTGCAAAGAATTTACAACGATTATTTTTCAAAAATTCTCTGAACGGTTTGAAAAGATTGTTGCTCTGAAAAAATCTGATATGCCTGTGAGCGTGTCAGCGGGGACTGAGTTCCACAGGTAAATCTCGGGACTGGAGCAAACTTAAACACACTATCCGAAACGGCCGGGAAACGAGAGGCGAGGTATGGCAAGAGGCTAGAGGCGAGAGGCGCGTAACCTCTCATAACTTCCCCAATATCGCAGTGTTTTCGCGCACCTCTAATAGATTCCCGTATCTCGCCTTGTTTTCGCGCACCTCCCATAGGTTCCCCTGTATCGCCGTGTTTTCGCGCACCTCTCATACCTTCCCCTATATCGCTGTGTTTTCGCTCACCTCTCATAGCTTCCCCGATATCACTGTGTTATCGCACACCTCTCATACATTCCTCTATCACGACATGTTTTCGTGCAACTCCCATGGCTTCCACAATGTCGCCGTGTTTTCGCGCACCTCTCATACCTTCCGCTATATCGCTGTGCTCTCGTGCACCTCTCATCACTTCCCATATATCGCCGTGTTTTCGCGCACATCTCATAGCTTCCCATACATTGCCATGTTTTCGCTCACCTCTCATGGCTTCCCCCAAATCGCTGTTTTTGCGCACCTCTCATAGCTTCTCCTATATCGCTGTTTTCGCACACCACTCATACCTTCTCCTATATCGCCTTTTATTTCACGCACCTCCCATAGCTTCCGCAAATTCGCTGTGTTCTCTCGCACATCTCATACCTTCCCCTATATCGCTCTGTTTTCGTGCACCACCCATAGCTTAACATATATCGCTGTTTTCGTGCACCTCTCATACCTTCCACTATATCACTGTGTTTTCACGCACCTCTCGTAGCTTCCCCTATATCGATGTGTTTTCGCGCACCTCTCAGAACTTCCTCTATATCGCTGTGTTTTCACGCACCTCCCATAGCTTCCCCTATATCGCTGTGTTTTCACGCACCTCCCGTAGCTTCCTCGAAATGGCTGTGTTTTTGTGCACCTCTGATACCTTCCCCTATATCATTGTGTTTTCACGCACATCTCATACCGTCCCCTATATCGCTCCATTTTCGCGCACCTCTCATAGCTTCCCCTATATCGATGTGTTTACGCGCACCTCTCATACCTTCCCCTATATTGCTGTGTTTTCGCGCACCTCTCATAGCTTCCCGCATGTCATTGTCTTTTCACGCAGCTCTCATACCTATCACTATATCGCCATGTTTTCGCAGACATCTCATACCTTCCCCGATATCGCTGTGTTTTTGCTGACCTCTTATAGCTTTGCCTACATCGACGTGTTCTTGCGCACCTCTCACATCTTCCCCGTTTTAGCTGAGTATTTACTCATCCCTCATACCTTCCCCTATATCGACGTGTTTTCACGCAACTCTCATACCTTCACGTATAACACCGTATTTTCGCGCACATCACTTAACTTCACCTATATCACTGTGTTTTCGCGCACCTCTCATACCTTTCCCTATATTGTTGTGTTTTCGCGACCTCCCATACCTTCCCGTATATCGCTGTGTTTTCGCGCACGTCCCATAACTTCCCATATATTGCTGTTTACGCGCACTTCCCATATCTTCCTCTATATCGCCATGTTTTCGCGCACATCTCATATATTACACTATAGTGCTGTGTTTTCGCCCACCTCCCATACCTTCCCCAATATGGCTGTGTTTTCGCACACCTCTCATAACTTCTCCTATATTGTCGTGTTTTCACCCACCTCTCATTTCTTCCCCTATATCGCTGTGTTACCAAACGGCTCTCATAGCTTCCCCTATATTGCTGTGTTTTCGTATACCTCCCATAGCTTCCGCCATATCGCTGTTTTCGCTCACCTACCATAGCTTGCCATATATTGTGATGTTTTCATGCACCTCTCATAACTTCCCCTAAATCGCTGTGTTTTCACACACCTCACATAGCTTCCCCAATATCGTTGTCTTTTCGCGCACCTCTCATACCTTCTTTTTAGCTGAGTTTTCCTCATCTCTCATATATTCCCCTATATTGCCGTGTTTCATGCACCTCTCATACCTTCCCCTATATCGCTGCGTTTTCACGCACCTCCCATAGCTTCCCATGTATCGCTGTGTTTTTGCGTGCCTATCATACCTTCCTCTATATCGCTGTGTTTTTGCGCACCTCCCACAGCTTCCTCGAAATCGCTGTGTTTTTCACACACATCTCATACCGTCCTCTATATCGTTGCATTTTCGAGCACCTCTCGTCGCTTCCCCTACATCGACCTGTTTTCAAGCACCTCTTATACCTTTACGTGTATCGCCGTGTTTTGGCACACCTCTCATAGCTTCCCCTGTATCAATGTGTTTACGTGTACCTCTCATACCTACCACTATATCGCCGTGTTTTCGCAGACCTTTCATACTATATTGCTGTGTTTTAGTGCACCTCTCATATCTTCCTTATATGGCTGTGTTTTCATGCACCTCCCATAGCTTCCCCTATGTCGCTGTGTTCTCGTGCACCCATCATCACTTCCCCACATCACTCTGCTTTCGCACACCTTGTAGAGCATCCCCTGTATCGTTGTGTTTCTGCGCACCTCTCATAACTTTCCCTATATCGCTGCGTTTTTGCTGACCTCTCATAGCTTTGTCTATATCGCCGTGTTCTCACGCACCTCTCACACCTTCCCGTTTTTAGCCGAGTATTCGCTCATCCCTCATATCTTCCCTTATATCGACGTGTTTTAATGCAACTCTCATACCTTCACGTATATCGCGGTGTTTTTGTGCACATCCCTTAGCTTCGCCTATATCACTGTGTTTTTGCGCACCTCCCATACCTTCCACTATATCACTGAGTTTTCTCGCACGTCCCATACATTCCCAGAAATTGCTCAGTTTCCGCGCTCCTCCCATAGCTTCCTTTATATTGCCGTGTATTCGTGCACTTCTCATATATTCCACTATGGTGCTGTGTTTTCTCGCACCACCCATACCTTCCTCTTATCATTGTGTTTTCGCGCACCTCCCATACCTTCCCCAATGTGGCTGTGTGTTCGCGCACCTCTCATAACTTCCCCTGTATCACTGTGTTATCAAGTGGCTCTCATAGCTTCCCCTATATTTTCGTGTACCTCCCATAACTTCCACCATATCGCTGTTTTCGCACACCTCTCATAGCTTGCCATATATTGCGATGTTTTCGCACACCTCTCATAGCTTCCCCTATATCGTTGTGTTTTCACGCACCTCTCATCCCTTCCCCTATATCGCTGTGATTTCGCACACCTCCCATAGCTTCCCCTATACTGTTGTGTTTTCGTACACCTCTCATACCTTCCCCTATAACGCTGTGTTTTCGCTCACCTTTTATAGCTTCCCATATATCGCCGTGTTTTCGTGCATCTCTCATATCTTGCCCTATATTGCTGTGTTGTAGCATACCTCCGATAGCTTCCGCTATATCACTGTTTTCGCACACCTCTTATAGCTTACCTTAAATTCTGATGTTTTTGCGCACCTCTCATAGCTTCCCCTACATTGTAGAATTTTCGCACACCTCTCAAACATTCTCCTATATCATAGTGTTTTCGCGCACCTCCCATAGATTCCCCCATATCATTGTGTTTTCGCACACCTCTCATACCTTCCCCCATATCATTGTGTTTTCGCACACCTCTCATACCTTCCACTATATCGCCGTGTTTTCGCACACCTCTCATAGCTTCCACTATATCGCTGTGTTTTCGTTCACCTCTCATACCTTCCCCTATATCACTGTGTTTTCGCACACCTCCCATAGATTCCCCAACATAATTGTGCTTTCGCAGACCTCTCATATCTTCCCCAATATTGCTGTGTTTTAGTGCACCTCTCATACCTTCCTCATATGGCTGTGTTTTTGATGACTTCTCATATCTTTGCCTATATCGCCGTGTTCTCGCACACCTCTCACACCTTCCCCTTTTTAACTGCGTATTCGTTCATCCCTCATACCTTCCCCTATATCGACGTGTTTTCACGCAACTCTCATACCTTCACGTATATCGCTGTGTTTTCGTGCACATCACTCAGCTTCGCCTATATCACTATGTTTTCGCGTACCTCTCTTACCTTCCCCATATCGCTGTGTATTTATGCACTTCCCATAACTTCCCCTATATCGCTGTGTTTTCACGCTCCTCCCATAGCTTCCCCTATTTAGCTGTGTTTTCGCTCACATCTCATATCTTCCCCTGCATCGCCGTGTTTTCGCGCACCTCTCATACATTCTCCTACATGGCCGTAGTTTTGCGCACCTCCCATACGTTCCACTATTTCGCTGTGTTTTATCACACGTCCCATACCTTCCCATATATTGCTCAGTTTCCGTGCACCTCCCATAGCTTCCTATAGATCGACGTGTTTTTAGGCACTTCTCATATATTCCACTACAGTGCTGTGCTTTCTCGCACCTCCCATACCTTCTTCTTATCGCTGTGTTTTCGCGCACCTCCCATACCTTCCCCAATATGACTGTGTTTTCGCGCTCCTCTCATAACTTCCCCTGTATCGCTGTGTTTTCGCACACATCCCATAGCTTCCCTATATCGCCGAGTTTTCACACACCTCTCATATCTTCCCCTGTATTGCTGTGTTATCAAGCGGCTCTCATAGCTTCCCCTATATTGCTGTGTTTTCATGTACCTCCCATAACTTCTGCCATATCGTTGTTTTCGCGCACCTCTCATAGCTTGCCATATTTTGCGATGTTTTCGCGCACCTCTCAGAGCTTCCCCTAAAACGCTGTGTTTGACGCACCTCACATAGCTTCCCCTATATTGCTGTGTTTTCGCACACCTCCCATAGCTTCCCCCATATCATTGTGTTTTCGCACACCTCTCATACCTTCCCCTATAATGCTGTGTTTTCACGCAGCTCTCATAGCTTCCCTATGTCTACGTGTTTGACGCACCTCTCATAACTTCCACTATATCGCTGTGCTTTCACGCACCTTCCATAACTTCCCCAATATAATTGTGTTTTCGCAAACCTCTCATACCTTCCCCTATATCGCTGTGCTTTTGCTGACCTCTCATAGCTTTGCCTATAGCGCTGTGTTCTCGCGCACCTCTCACACCTTCCCCTTTTTAGCTGAGTATTCGCTCATCCCTCATATCGACGTGTTTTCACGCAACTCTCATACCTTCACGTATATCGCCGTGTTTTCGTGCACATCCCTTAGCTTCGCCTATATCACTGTGTATTCGCGCACCTCCCATACCTTATACTATATCACTGTGTTTTCTCGCACGTCCCATACATTCCCAGAAATTGCTCAGTTTCCACACTCCTCCCATAGCATCCTCTATACCGCCGTGTATTCACGCACTTCACATATATTCCACTACGGTGCTGTGTTTTCTCGCACCTCCCATACCTTCCCCTTATCACTGTGTTTTCGCGCACCTCCCATACCTTCCCTAATATGCATGTGTTTTTGCGCACCTCTCATAACTTCCCCTGTATCGCTGTGTTATCAAGCGGCTCTCATAGCTTCCCCTATATTTTCATGTACCTCCCATAACTTCCGCCATATCGCTGTTTTCGCACACCTCTCATACCTTCCCCTATAACGCTGTGTTTACGCTCACCTTATATAGCTTCCCGTATATCGCCGTGTTTTCGTGCACCTCCTGTATCTTGCCCTATATTGCTGTGTTGTAGCAGACCTCCCACAGCTTCAGGTATATCATTGTTTTCGCACACATCTCATAGCTTACCTTATATTATGATGTTTTTGCGCACCTCTCATAGCAACCCATACATCGCAGAATTTTCCCAGACCTCTCATAACTTCCCCTATATCACTGTGTTTTCACGCTCCTCCCATAGGTTCCCCTATATTGCTGTGCTTTCGCTCACATCTCATAACTTGCCGTATCGCCGTGTTTTTGCGCACCTCTCATACATTGTCCTACATCGCCGTGTTTTTGCGCACCTCCCATACCTTCCACTATATCGCTGTGTTTTCTTGCACGTCCCATACCTTCCCATATATTGCTCAGTTTCCGTACACCTCGCATAGCTTCCTATATATCGCCGTGTTTTTGCACACTTTTCATATATTCCACTACAGTGCTGTGTTTTCTCGCACCTCCCATACCTTCCCCAATATGGCTGTGTTTTCGCGCACATCTCATAACTTCCCCTGTATCGCCGTGTTTTCGCACACATCCCATAGCCTTCCTATATCGCCGAGTTTTCACGCACCTCTCATATCTTTCCCTATATCGATGTGTTATCAAGCGGCTCTCATAGCTTCCCCTATATTGCTGTGTTTTCATGTACCTCCCATAACTTCCGCCATATCGCTGTTTTCGCGCACCTCTCAGAGCTTCCCCTAAATCGCTGTGTTTGACGCACCTCACATAGCTTCCCCTATATCGTTGTGTTTTCACGCACCTCTCATACCTTCCCCTATATCGCTGTGTTTTCGCGCACCTTCCATAGCTTCCCCATATCATTGTGCTTTCGCACACCTCTCATACCTTCCCCTATAATGCTGTGTTTTCACGCAGCTCTCATAGCTTCCTCTTTATCGCCATGTTTTCGCGCACCTGGCATAGCTTCCCCTATATCGCTGTGTTTTCGCGCACCGTCCATAGCTTCCCCAATATAATTGCGTTTTCGCAAACCTCTCATACCTGTCCCTATATCGCTGTGTTTTTGCTGACCTCTCATAGCTTTGCCTATAGCGCCGTGTTCTTGCGCACTTCTCACACCTTCCCCTTTTTAGCTGAGTATTCACTCATCCCTCATACCTTCCCCTATATCGCTGTGTTTTCGAGCACCTCCCATAGCTTCCCCATATCATTGTGCTTTCGCACACCTCTCATACCTTCCCCTATAATGCTGTGTTTTCACGCAGCTCTCATAGCTTCCTCTTTATCGCCATGTTTTCGCGCACCTGGCATAGCTTCCCCAATATAATTGTGTTTTCGCAAACCTCTCATACCTGTCCCTGTATCGCTGTGTTTTTGCTGACCTCTCATAGCTTTGCCTATAGCGCCGTGTTCTTGCGCACCTCTCACACCTTCCCCTTTTTAGCTGAGTATTCACTCATCCCTCATATCTTCCCTTATATCGACGTGTTTTCACGCAACTCTCATACCTTCACGTATATCGCTGTGTTTTCGTGCACCTCCCATACCTTCCCCTTATCGCTGTGTTTTCGTGCACCTCCCATACCTTCCCTAATATGACTGTGCTTTCGCGCACCTCTCATAACTTAACGGCTCTCATAGATTCCCCTACATTTTCGTGTACCTCCCATAACATCCTCCATATCGTTGTTTTCGCACACCTCTCATACCTTCCCCTATAACGCTGTGATTTCGCTCACCTTTTATAGCTTTCCGTATATCGCCGTGTTTTCGTGTACCTCTCATATCTTGCCCTATATTGCTGTGTTGTAGCATACGTCCCATAGCTTCTGCTATCTCGCTGTTTTCGCACACCTCTCATAGCTTACCTTATATTGTGATGTTTTTGCGCACCTCTCATAGCTTCCCCTACATCGCAGAATTTTCGCACACCTCTCAAAGATTCTCCTATATCGCAGTGTTTTCACGCAGCTCCCATAGCTTCCTCTTTATCGCCATGTTTTTGTGCACCTGGCATAGCTTCCCTTACATTGCTGAGTTTTCGCGCACCTCTCATAAATTCTCCTATATCGCCCTGTTTTCTCACACCTTCCATAACTTCCCCTATATCGCCGTGTTTTCGCGCACTTCGCATAGCTTCCCCAATATTGTTGTGTTTTCGCGCACCTCTCATACCTTCCCCTTTTTAGCTGTTTTTGCTCATCTCTCATACCTACCCCTCTATCGACGTGTTTCACGCACCTCTCATAACTTCTCTTATATCGCTGTGTTTTCACGCACCTCCCATAGCTTCCCCAATATAATTGCGTTTTTGCACACCTCTCACACCTTCCCCTATATCACCGTGTTTTCCTGAACCTCTCATATCTTCCCCTATATCGCTGTGTTATCAAGCAGCTCTCATATCTTCCCCTATATCGCTGTGTTTTCTCACACCCCTCATACATTCCCCTATATCGCCATATTTTCGCGCACCTCTGACAACTTCCACTATAACGCTGCATTTTCGCACACCTTTCATAGTTTCCCCTATATCGCCGTGTTATCATTCATCTTTCATAACTTCAACCTTTTAACTGTGTTTTCGCTTATCTCTCATACCATCCCCTATATAGCCGTGTTTCCGCGCACCTCTCGTACATTTCCCTTTTTCGCCATGTTTTTGTGCACCTCTGATAACTTCCCCTTATCGCAGTGTTTTCGTGCACCTCTCATTGCTTCCCCTATATCGCTGTGATTTCGCACTCCTCACATCGCTTCCCCTATATCGCTGTGTTTTCGCGCACCTCTCGTACCTTCAAATACATCGATGTGTTTTCACGTATCTCTCATCCTGTCCCCTATATCGCTGTGATTTCGCACACCTCCCATAGCTTCCCCCATATCATTGTGTTTTCGCACACCTCTCATACCTTCCCCTATATCGCCGTGTTTTCGTGCAGCTCTCAAAGCTTCCACTATATCACTGTGTTTTCGCGCTCCTTTCATAGGTTCCCCAATATAGTTGTGTTTTCGCACACCTCTCATAACTTCCCCTATATCGCTGTGTTTTCACTCACCTCTTATAGCTTCCTGTATATCACAGAGTTTTCGTGCACCTCTCATATCTTCCCCTATATTGCTGTGTTTTAGTACACCTCTCATACCTTCCTCATATGGCTGTGTTTTCATGCACCACCCATAGCTTCCCCTATGTCGCTGTGTTCTCGTGCATCCCTCATCACTTCCCCACATCACTCTGCTTTCGCACACCTTGTAGAGCATCCCCTATATCGTTGTGTTTTCGCGCACCTCTCATACCTTCCCCGATATCGCTGTGTTTTTGATGACCTCTCATAGCTTTGCCTATATCGACGTGTTCTCGCGCACCTCTCACTCCTTCCCCTTTTTAACTGAGTATTTGCTCATCCCTCATACCTTCCCCTATATCGACGTATTTTCACGCAACTCTCATACCTTTACGTATATCGCAGTGTTTTCGCGCACATCCCTTAGCTTCACCTATGTCACTGTGTTTTTGCTCTCATCTCATAACTTCCCCTGTATCGCCATGTTTTCGCGCACCTCTCATACATTCTCCTACATCGCCGTGTTTTTGCGCACCTCCCATACCTTCCACTATATCGCTGTGTTTTCTTGTACGTCCCATACCTTCCCATATATTGCTCAGTTTCCGCGCACCTCCCATAGCTTCCTATATATCGCCGTGTTTTCACGCACTTCTCATATAATCCACTATAGTGCTGTGTTTTCTCGCACCTCCCATACCTTCCCCTTATCGCTGTGTTTTCGCGCACCTCTCATAACTTCCCCTGTATCGCTGTGTTTTCGCACACATCCCATAGCTTCCCTATATCACCGAGTTTTCACGCACCTCTCATATCTTTCCCTATATCAATGTGTTATCAAGCGGCTCTCATAGCTTCCCCTATATTGCTGTGTTTTCATGTACCTCCCATAACTTCCGCCATATCGCTGTTTTCGCACACCTCTCATAGCTTGCCATATTTTGCGATGTTTTCGCGCACCTCTCAGAGCTTCCCCTAAATCGCTGTGCTTGACGCACCTCACATAGCTTCCCCTATATTGCTGTGTTTTCACACACCTCTCATATCTTCCCCTATATCACTGTGTTTTCACGCACCTCTCATATCTTTCCCTATATCGCTGTGTTTTTGCACACCTCCCATAGATTCCCCCATATCATTGTGCTTTCGCACACTTCTCATACCTTCCCTTATAATGCTGTGTTTTCACGCAGCTCTCATAGCTTCCTCTTTATCGCCATGTTTTCGCGCACCTGGCATAGCTTCCCCAATATAATTGTGTTTTCGCACCCCTCTCATATCTTCTCCTATAACACTGTGTTTTCGCTCACCTCTTATAGCTTCCCCTATATCACCGTTTTTTCGTGCACCTCTCATATATTGCCCTATATTGGTATGTTGTAGCATAACTCCCATAGCTTCGGCTATATCGCTGTTTTCGCACACATCTCATAGCTTACCTTATATTGCGATGTTTTTGCGCACCTCTCATAGCTTCTGCTACATTGCAGAATCTTCGCGCACCACTGATACATTCTCCTATATCGCAGCGTTTTCACACAGCTCCCATAACCTTCCCCTATATCGACGTGTTTCCCGCACCTCTCATAACTTCCTCATATGGCTGTGTTTTCATGCACCTCCCATAGCTTCGCCTATGTCGCTGTGTTATTCCGCACCTCTCACACCTTCCCCTTTTTAGCTGAGTATTCGCTCATCCCTCATACCTTCCCTTATATTGACGTGTTTTCATGCAACTCTCATACCTTCACATATATCGCCATGTTTTCACGCACCTCTCATATCTTCCCCTATATTGATGTGTTATCAAACGGATCTCATAGCTTCTCCTATATTACCGTGTTTTTGTGAACCTCCCATAACTTCTGTCATATCGTTGTTTTCGCACACCTCTCATAGCTTGCCATATATTGCGATGCTTTCGCGCACCTCTCATAGCTTCCCCTAAATCCCTGTGTTTGACGCACCTCACATAGCTTCCCCTATATCGCTGTGTTTTCGCACACCTCCCATAGCTTTCCCCATATCATTGTGCTTTCGCACACCTCTAATACCTACCACTATATCACTGTGGTTTCGCAGACCTCTTATACCTTCCCCAATATTGCTGTGTTTTAGTGCACCTCTCATACCTTCCTGATATGGCTGTGCTTTCACGTACCTCCCATAGCTTCCCCTATGTCGCTGTGCTCTCGTGCACCTCTCATCACTTCCCCTATACCGCTCTCCTTTCTGGCACCTCGCAGAGCATCCCCTATATTCCTGCGTTTTCGTGCACCTCTCATACCTTCCCCTATATCGCTGTGTTTTCGCGCACCTCCCATAGCTTCCCCCATATCATTGTGTTTTCGCACACCTCTCATACCTTCCACTATAACGCTGTGTTTTCACTCACCTTATATAGCTTCCCGTATATCGTCGTGTTTTCGTGCACCTCTTGTATCTTGCCCTATATTGCTGTGTTGTAGCATACCTCCCACAGCTTCCGCTATATCATTGTTTTTGCACACATCTCATAGCTTACCTTATATTATGATGTTTTTGCGCACCTCTCATAGCATCCCCTACATCGCTGAATTTTCCCAGACCTCTCATACATTCTCCTATATCGCAGTGTTTTCACGCATCTCCCATAGCTTCCTCTTTATCGCGAGGTTTTCGCGCACCTCTCGTAGCACCCCCTATATCGATGTGTTTTCGCACACCTCCCATACCTTCCTCAATATGGCTGTGTTTTCGCGCACCTATCATAACTTCCCCTGTATCGCTGTGATTTCGCACACCTCTCATACCTTCCCCTATAACGCTGTGTTTTCGCTCTACCTTTTATAGCTTCCCGTATATCGCCGTGTTTTCGTGCACCACTCATATCTTGCCCTATATCGCTGTGTTATCAAGCAGCTCTCATAGCTTCCCCTATATTGCTATGTTGTCGCGTACCTCCCATAGCTTCAGCTATATCGCTGTTTTCGCACACCTCTCATAGCTTGCCATATATTGCGATGTTTTTGCACACTTCTCATAGCTTCCCCGACATCGCTGTATTTTCGCACACCTCTCATCCCATCCCCTATATTGCCATGTTTCTACACACCTCTCATACCTTCCCCTATATCACTGGGTTTTCGCTCACCTCTTATAGCTTCCCTTATATCGCCGTGTTTTCGTGCACCTCTCATATCTTCCCCTATATTGCTGTGTTATAGTATACCTCCCATAGCTTCCGCTGTATCGCTGTTTTTGCACATATCTCATAGTTTGCCATATAATGCGATGTTTTTGCGCACCTCTCATAGCTTCCCCTATATTGCTGTTATTTTGCACACCTCCCATAACTTCCCTATATTGCTGTGTTTTCGCGCACCTCCCATACCTTCCCCCATATCATTGTGTTTTCGCACACCTCTCACACCTTCCCCTGTATCGCCATGTTTCTGCACACCTCTCATTTATTCCACTATAGTGGTGTTTTCGCGCACCTCCCATACATTCCCCTTATCGCTGTGTTTTTGCGCACCTCCCATACTTTCCTGTATATCGCCGTATTTTCGCAGACCTCTTATAACTACCCCTATATTGCTGTGTTTTAGAGCACCTCTCATACCTTCCTGTATATTGCTGTGTTTTCACGCACCTCCCATAGATACCCCTATGTCGCTGTTCTCTCGTGCACCTCTCATCAATTCCCGGATATCGCTCTGCTTTCGCCACCTCCCATAGCTTCCCCTACGTCAATGTGTCTTTGCGCACCTCTCATAACTTCCCCTATATCACCCTGTTTTAACGCACCTCCCATAGCTTCTCATATATCGCCGTGTTTTCGCGCACATCTCATAGCTTCCCATATATTGCAATGTTTTTGTGCACCTCTCATACCTTCCCCTATATCGCCGTGTACTCGCGCACGTCGCATACCTTCCCATATATCGCTGTGTTTTCGCTCACTTCTCGTAGCTTCCCCTATATCGATGTGTTTTCGTGCACCTCTCATATCTTCCTCTATATCGCTGTCTTTCGCGCACCACTCATGTCTTCTCCTATATCGCCTTTTATTTCATGGACCTCCCATAGCTTCCACGAAATCGCTGTGTTTTCTCGCACATCTCATACCTTCCCCTATATCGCTCTGTTTTCGTGCACCTCCCGAAGCTTCACATATATTGCTGTGTTTTCGCACACTACTCATACCTTCCACTATATCGCTGTGTTTTCTCGCACGTACCATACCTTCCCCTATATTGCTCAGTTTCCGCGCAACTCCCATAGCTACTCCTATGTCGCTGTGTTTTCGCGCACCTCTCATAACTTCCCCTGTATCGCAGTGTTTTCGCGCACCTCTCGTACATTCCCCTACATCGCCGTGTTTTTGCGCACCTCCCATACCTTCCTATATATCGCCATGTTTTCGTGCACTTCTCATATATTCCACTATAGTGCTGTGTTTTCTCACACCTCCCATACCTTCCCCTTATCAATGTGTTTTCGCGCACCTCCCATACCTTCCCCAATATGGCTGTGTTTTCATGCACCTCTCATAAATTTCCCTGTATCGCTGCGTTTTCGCACACTTCCCATAGCTTCCCCTATATCGCTGTGTTTTCACGCACCTCTCATATCTTCCCCTATATCGATGTGTTATCAAGCAGCTCTAATAGCTTCCCCTATATTGCTGTGTTTTCGTGTACCTCCCATAACTTGCGCCATATCACTGTTTTCACACAACTCTCATAGCTTGCCATATATTGCAATGTTTTCGCGCACCTTTCATAGCTTCCCCTAAATCGCTGTGTTTGACGCACCTCACATAGCTTCCCCTGTATCGCTGTGTTTTTACGCACCTCTCATCTCTTCCCCATCCTCTGTGATTTCGCACACCTCCCATAGCTTTCCGTATATCGCCGTGTTTTCATGCACTTCTCATATCTTGCCCTATATTGCTGTGTAGTAGCATACCTCCCATAGCTTCAGCTATATCGCTGTTTTCGCACACCTCTCATAGCTTCTCCTACATCGCAGAATTTTCGCGCACCTCTCATACATTCTCCTATATCACAGTGTTTTCACGCAGCTCCCATAGCTTCCTCTTTATCGCCATGTTTTTGTGCACCTGGCATAGCTTCCCTTACATTGCTGTGTTTTCGCGCATCTCTCATAAATTCTCCTATATCGCCCTGTTTTCTCACACCTTCCATAACTTCCCCTATATCGCCGTGTTTTCGCGCACTTCGCATAGCTTCCCCTACATTGCTGTGTTTTCGCGCACCTCTAATACCTTCCCCTTTTTAGCTGAGTTTTCGCTCATCTCTCATACCTACCCCTATATCGATGTGTTTCAGGCACCTCTCATAACTTCCCCTATATCGCTGTGTTTTCGCGCACCTCCCATAGTTTCTCCAATATAATTGTGTTTTCGCACACCTCTCATACCTTCCCCTATATCACTGTGTTTTCGCTCACCTCCCATAACTTCCCCATTATGGCTGTGTTTTTGCACATCTCTCATACTTTCCAATGTATTGCTGTGTTTTTGCACCCCTCCCATAGCTTCCCCAATACCATTGTGTTTTTGCACACCTCACACACCGTCCCCTATATCGCCGTTTTTTCCTGTACGTCTCATATCTTCCCCATATCGCTGTGTTATCAAGCAGCTCTCATAGCTTCCCCTATATTGCTATGTTGTTGCGTACCTCCCATAGCTTCAGTTATATCGCTGTTTTCACACTCCTCTCATAGCTTGCCATATATTGTGATGTTTTTGTGCACTTCCCACAGCTTCCCCTATATCGCTGTGTTTTCACGCACCTCTCATACCATCCCCTATATAGCCGTGTTTCTGCGCACCTCTCATACATTCCCCTATATCGCCATGTTTTCGCACCTGTGAGAACTTCCACTATATCGTTGTGTTTTCGCGTACCTCCCATAACTTCCGATAGATTGCTGCATTTTCACACACCTCTCTTAGCTTCCCCTATATTGCCGTGTTTTTGTGCACCTCTCATACCTTCTCCCTTTTAGCTGTGTTTTCGCTTATCTCACATACCGTCCCCTATATAGTCGTGTTTCCACGCACCTCTCATACATTCCCCTTTATCGCCATGTTTTTGCGCACCTCTGTTAACTTCCCCTTATTGCTGTGTTTTCGCACACCTCGCATCGCTTCTCCTATATCGCTGTGATTTCGCGCACCTCTCATAGCTTCCCGCATATCACTGTCTTTTCGTGCACCACTCATACCTGCCCCTATATCGCCGTGTTTTCGCAGACCTCTCATAACTTCCCCTATATTGCTGTGTTTTAGCGCACCTCTCATAACTTCCTAATATGGCAGTGTTTTCATGCACCTCTCATAGATTCTCCTGTGTCGCTGTGTTCTTGTACACCTCTAGTCACTTCCCCTATATCGCTCTGCTTTTGTGCACCTTGCATAGCATCCCCTATAGCGTTGTGTTCTCATGCACCTCTCATACCTTCCCTTTTTTAGCGGAGTATTCACTCATCCCTCATACCTTCCCCTGTATCGACATGTTTTCACGCAACTCTCATACCTTCACATATATCACCGTGTTTTCGTGCAAACTCCATAGCTTCACCAATATCTCTGTGTTTTCGCGCACCTCTCATAGCTTCCCCTATATGGCCGTGTTTTCGCGCAACTCCCATACCTTCCCCTATATTGCACTTTTTTCGTGCTACTCCCATAGCTACCCCTTATCGCTGTGTTTTCGCGCACCTCCCATACCTTCCCCAATATGGCTGTGTTTTCGCGCACCTCTCATACTTTCCACTATATCGCTGTGTTTTCGCGCACGTCCCATACATTCCCACATATTGCTGAGCTTTCACGCACCTCCCATAGCTTCCTCTATATTCCCGTATTTCCGCGCACCTCTCATTTATTCCACTATAGTGCTGTGTTTTCGCGCACCTCCCATACATTCCCCTTATCGCTGTGTTTTCGTGCACCTCCCATACTTTCCTGTATATCGCCGTGTTTTCGCAGACCTCTCATAACTTGCCCTTTTCACGCACCTCCCGTAGATACCCCTATGTCACTGTGTTCTCGTGCACCTCTCATAGCTTCCCATATATTGCAATGTTCTTCTGCACCTCTCATAGCTTCTGCCAAATCGCTGTGTTTATGCACACCTCCCATACCTTCCCCTATATCGACGTGTTCTCGCGCACCTCTCATAGCTTCCCATATATCGCTGTGTTTTCACGCACCACCCATACCTTCTCCTATATCGCCTTTTATTTCATGCACCTCCCATAGCTTCCCATATATCGCTGTGTTTTCGCGCACCTCTGATAGCTACCCCTATATCGTTGTGTTTTCGCGCACCTCCCATAGCTTCCTCGAAATCGCTGTGTTTTTGTGCACCTCTGATACCTTCCCCTATACCGTTGTGTTTTCACACACCTATCATACCATCCCTATATCGCTGCATTTTCACGCATCTCTCATCGCTTCCCCTATATCGACGTGTTTTCACGCACCTCTGATATCTTCCCCTATATTGCCGTGTATTCGTGCACCTCTCATAGCTTCCCCTATATCGCTGTGCTTTCGCACGCCTCGCATAACTTCCCCTGTATCGCTGTGTTTTCGTGCACCTCTCATAGCTTCCCGCATATCACTGTCTTTTCGCACACCACTCATACCTTCCCCTATATTGTTGTGTTTTAGCGCATCTCTTATACCTTCCTAATATGGCTGTGTTTTCATGCACCTCCCATAGATTCCCCTATGTCGCTGTGTTCTCGTCACCTCTAGTCACTTCCCCGATATCGCTCTGCTTTCGTGCACCTCGCATAGCATCCCCTATGTTGTTGTATTCTCGCGCACCTCTCATACCTTCCCCTTTTTAACTGAGTTTTCACTCACCCCTCATACCTTCCCCTATATCGACATGTTTTCACGCAACTCTCATACCTTCACGTATATCACCGTGTTTTCGTGGACATCCCATAGCTTCGCCTATATCTCTGAGTTTTTGCGCACCTCTCATAGCTTCCCCTATATGGCCGTGTTTTTGCGCACCTCCCATACCTTCCCCTATATCGCTGTTTTTTCGTGCTACTCCCATAGCTTCCCCTTATCGCTGTGTTTTCGCGCACTTCTTATACTTTCCACTATATTTCTGTGTTTTCGCGTACATCCCATACCTTCTCATGTATTGCTCAGCTTTCACGCACCTCCCATAGCTTCCTCTATATCGCCGTGTTTTCGTGCACCTCTCATTTATTCCACTATAGCGCTGTGTTTTCGCGCACCTCCCATACATTCCCCTTATCACTGTGTTTTCGCGCACCTCCCATACTTTCCTGTATATCGCCGTGTTTTCGCAGACCTTTCATAACTTCCCCCATATTGCTGTGTTTTAGCGCGCCTCTCATACCTTCCTGTATATTGCTGTGTTTTCACGCACCTCCCGTAGATACTCCTATGTCGCTGTACTCTCGTGCACCTCTCATCACTTCCCGTATATCGCTCTGCTTTCGCGCACCCCCCCATAGCTTCCCCTACATCACTGTGTTTTTGCACACCTCTCATAACTTCCCCTATATCTCCCTGTTTTAACGCACCTCCCATAGCTTCTCATATATCGCTGTGTTTTCGCGCACATCTCATAGCTTCCCATATATTGCAATGTTTTTGTGCACCTTTCATACCTTCCCCTATATCGCCGTGTTCTCGCACACCTCGCATAGCTTCCCATATATCGCTGTGTTTTCGCGCACCTCTCGTAGCTTCCCCTATATCGATGTGTTTTCGTGCCCCTCTCATATCTTCCTCTATATCGCTGTGTTTTTGCACACCTCCCATAGCTTCCCATATATCGCTGTCTTTCACGCAACACTCATGCCTTATCCTATATCGCCTTTTATTTCACGCACCTGCTATATCTTCCACGAAATCGCTGTGTTTTCTCGCACATCTCATACCTTCCCCTATATTGCTCTGTTTTCGTGCCCCTCCCAAAGCTTCACATATATTGCTGTGTTTTCGTGCACTATTCATACCTTCCACTATATCGCTGTGTTTTCGAGCACCTCTCGTAGCTTCCCCTATATCGATATGTTTTCGTGCGCCTCTCATAACTTCCTCTATATCGCTGTGTTTTTGAGCGCCTCCTATAGCTTCCCATATATTGCTGTGTTTACGCGCACCTCTGATAGCTTCCCCTATATCGCTGTGTTTTTGCGCACGACCCATAGCTTCCTATATATCGCTGTGTTTTTGCACACCTCTGATAGCCCTCACCTACATCGCTGTGTTTTTGCGCACATCTCATAGCTTCCTTGAAATCGCTGTGCTTTTATACACCTCTGATACTTTCCCTATATCGTTGTGTTTTCATGCACCTCTCATACCATCCCCTATATCGCTGCATTTTTACGCGCCTCTCATCGCTTCCCCTATATCGATGTGTTTTCATGCACCTCTCATACCTTTACGTATATCGCCGTGTACTCGTGCACCTCTCATACCTTCCCCTATATCACCATGTTTTCACGCACCTCTCATAGCTTCCCTTATATCGATGTGATTTTGCGCACCTCTCATACCTTTCCCTTTTTAGATGAGTTTTCGCTCATCCCTCATACCTTTCCCTATATCGACATGTTTTCACGCAAATCTCATACCTTCACATATATCACCGTGTTTTCGTGGACATCCCATAGCTTCGCCAATATCTCTGTGTTTTCGCGCACCTCTCATAGCTTCCCCTATATGGCCGTGTTTTCGCGCACCTCTCATACCTTCCCCAATGTGGCTGTGTTTTTGCACACCTCTCATACTTTCCACTATATATGCTATGTTTTCGCGCACGTCCCATACTTTCCCATATATTGCTCAGCTTTCACACACCTCCCATAGCTTCCTCTATATCGCCATGTTTTCGAGCACATCTCATTTATTTTATTATAGTGCTGTGTTTTCCCGCACCTCCCATACATTCCCCTTATGGCTGTGTTTTCGCGCATCTCCCATACTTTCCTGTATATCGCCGTGTTTTCGCAGACCTCTCATAACTTCCCCTATATTGCTGTGTTTTCGCGCACCTCTCATACCTTCCACTATATCGCTGTGTTTTCGAGCACCTCTTGTAGCTTCAGCTATGTCGCTGTGTTCTCGTGCACCTCTCATCACTTTCCCTATATTGATCTGCTTTCACGCACATCGCATTGCATCCCCTATGTCTTTGTGTTTTCGCGCACCTCTCACACCTTCACGTATATCGCAGTGTTTTCGCGCACATCCCATAGTTTCGCCTATACCACTGTGTTTTCATGCGCCTCTCATACCTTCCCCTATATCGCTGTTTTTTCGCGCACCTCTCATACCTTCCCCTATATTGCTGTATTTTCGCGCTCCTCCCATAGCTTCCCCTATATCGCTGTGTTTTCACTCACATCTTATAACTTCCTGTATCACCACACTTTCGGGCACCTCTCACACATTCTCCTACATCGCTGTGTTTTTGTGCACCTCTCATACCTTCCACTGTATCGCTGTGTTTTTGCGCACGTCCCATACCTTCCCATATATTGCTCAGCTTTTGCGCACCTTCCATAGCTTCCTCTATAATGCCGTGTTTTCGTGCACCTCTCATTTATTCCACTATAGCGTTTTTTTTCGCTCACCTCCCATACCTTCCCCTTATCGCTGTCTTTTCGCGCACCTCCCATACCTTCCCCAATATGGCTGTGTATTCGGCAACTCTCATAACTTCCCCTCTATCGCTGTGGTTTCGTGCAACTCTCATTTATTCTTCTATAGCATTGTGTTTTCGCGCACCTCCCATACCTTCCCCTTATTGCTGTGTTTTCACGCACCTCCCATACTTTCCCCAATATGATGTGCTATGTTTTAGCGCACCTCTCATACCTTCCTAATGTGGCTGTGTTTTCATGCACCTCCCATAGATTCCCCTTATCGCTGTGTTCTCGTACACCTCCAGTCACTTCCCCTATATCGCTCTGCTTTCGTGCACCTTGCATAGCATCCCCTATATCGTTGTGTTCTCGCGCACCTCTCATACCTTCCCCTTTTTAGCTGAGTTTTCGCTCATCCCTCATACCTTCCCCTATATCGACATGTTTTCACGCAAATCTCATACCTTCACATATATCGCCGTGTTTTCGTGGACATCCCATAGCTTCGCCAATATCTCTGCATTTTCGCGCACCTCTCATAGCTTCCCCTATATGGCCGTGTTTTCGCGCACCTCCCATAACTTCCCCTATATCACTGTTTTTTCGTGCTACTCCCATAGCTTCCCCTTATCGCTGTGTTTTCGCACACCTCCCATACCGTCTCCAATATGGCTGTGTTTTTGCGCACCTCTCATACTTTCCACTATATATGCTGTGTTTTCGCGCACGTCCCATACCTTCCCATATATTGCTCAGCTTTCACGCACCTCCCATAGCTTCCTCTATATCGCCATGTTTTCGCGCACATCTCATTTATTCCACTATAGTGGTGTGTATTCGCGCACCTCTCATACATTCCCCTTATCACTGTGTTTTCGCGCACCTCTCATACTTTCCACTATATAGCTGTGTTTTCGCGCGCGTCCCATACCTTCCCATATATTGCTCAGCTTTCACGCACCTCCCATAGCTTCCTCTATATCGCCCTGTTTTCGCGCACATCTCATTTATTCCACTATAATGCTGTTTTCACGCACCTCCCATACATTTCCCTTATCGCTGCGTTTTCGCACACCTCCCATACTTTCCTGTATATCGCCGTGTTTTCGCAGACCTCTCATAACTTCCCCTGTATCGCTGTGTTTTTGCGTGCCTAGTACACCTTCCTCTATATCGCAGTGTTTTTGTGCACCTCCCATAGCTTCTCCTATATCGATGTGTTTTTGCGCACCTCTCATACCTTCCCCTATATCGCTGTGTTTTCGTGCACCCCTCATAGCTTCCCGCATATCACTGTTTTTTCACGCACCACTCATACCTGCCCCTATATGGCCGTGTTTTCGCAGACCTCTCATACCTTCCCCTATATTGCTACGTTTTAGCGCACCTCTCATACCTTCCTAATGTGGCTGTGTTTTCATGCACCTCCCATAGATTCCCCTTATCGCTGTGTTCTCGTACACCTCCAGTCACTTCTCCTATATCGCTCTGCTTTCGTGCACCTCGCATAGCATCCCCTATATCGTTGTGTTCTCGCGCACCTCTCATACCTTCCCCTTTTTAGCTGAGTTTTCGCTCATCCCTCATACCTTCCCCTATATCGACATGTATTCACGCAACTCTCATACCTTCATGTATATCACCGTGTTTTCGTGCACATCCCATAGCTTCGCCTATATCTCTGTGTTTTCGCGCACTTCTCATAGCTTCCCCTATATGGCCGTTTTTTCGCACGTCCCATACCTTCCCTTATATGGCTGTGTTTTCGTGCACCTCTCATACTTTCCACTATATCGTCCTGTTTTCGCGCAGATCTCATTAATTCCACTATAGTGCTGTTTTCGCGCACCTCCCATACATTTCCCTTATCGCTGTTTTCGCACACCTCCCATACTTTCCTGTATATCGCCGTGTTTTCGCAGACCTCTCATAACTTCCCCTATATTGCTGTGTTTTAGCGCACCTCTCATACCTTCCAGTATATCGCTGTGTTTTCACGCACCTTCCGTAGATACCCCTATGTCACTGTGCTCTCGTGCACCTCTCATTACATCCCCTATATCGCACTGCTTTCGCGCACTTCCCATAGCTTCCCCTACATCACTGTGTGTTTGCGCACCTCTCATAACTTCCCCTATATCTCCCTGTTTTAATGCACCTCCCATAGCTTCTCATATATCACCGCGTTTTCACGCACATCTCATAGCTTCCCATATATTGCAATGTTTTTGTGCACCTCTCATAGCTTCCCCTAAATCACTGTGTTTTTATGCACCTCTCATACCTTCCCCTATATCGCCGTGTTGTCGCGCACCTCGCATAGCTTCCCATATATCACTGTGTTTTCGTGCACCACTCATACCTTCTCCTATATCGCCTTTTATTTCACGCACCTCCCATAGCTTCCGTGAAATCGCTGTGTTTTCTCGCACATCTGATACCTTCCCCTATATCGCTCTGTTTTCATGCACCTCCTATAGCTTCACATATATCGCTGTGTTTTCGCGCACCTCTCATACCTTCTCCTATATGCCGTGTTTTCGCACACCTCCCATACCTTCCCCTATATTGCTGTATTTTCCCGCTTCTCCCATAGCTTCCCCCATATTACTGTGTTTTCACTCACATCTCATAACTTCCCGTATCACCGTATTTTCGTGCACCTCTCATACATTCTCCTGCATCGCCGTGTTTTCGTGCACCCCTCATACCTTCCACTATATCGCTGTTTTTGCGCACCTCCCATACCTTCCCCAATATGGCTGTTTTTTCGGGCACCTCTCATAACTTCCCCTGTATCGCTGTGTTTTCGCACACGTCCCATAGATACCCCAATACCGCCGTGTTTTCATGCACCTCTGATATCTTCCCCTTTTTATATCAGTTTTCGCTAATCTCTCATACCTTTCCCTATATCGACGTGTTTCATGCACCTCTCATACCTTCCCATATATCGCTGTGTTTTCACGCACCTCTGATATCTTCTCCTATATCGCCGTGTTTTCGCGCACCTCTCATAGCTTCCCGCATATCACTGTCTTTTCGCGCACCACTCATACCTGCCCCTATATCGCCGTGTTTTCGCAGACATCTCATACCTTCCCTATATTGCTGTGTTTTATCGCACTTCTCAAGCCTTCCTAATATGGCTGTGTTTTCATGCACCTCCCATAGATTCCCCTATGTTGCTGTGTTCTCGTACACCTCTAGTCACTTCCTCTATATCGCTCTGCTTTTGTGCACCTCGCATAGCATCCCCTATATCGTTGTGTTTTCACTTACCTCTCATACCTTCCCCTTTTTAGCTGAGTTTTCGCTCATCCCTCATACCTTCCCTTATATCGACATGTTTTCACGCAACTCTCATACCTTCACATATATCGCCGTGTTTTCGTGGACATCCCATAGCTTCGCCAATATCTCTGCGTTTTCGCGCACCTCTCATAGCTTCCCCTATATGGCCGTGTTTTCGCGCACCTCCCATAACTTCCCCTATATCACTGTTTTTTCGTGCTACTCCCATAGCTTCCCCTTATCGCTGTGTTTTCGCACACCTCCCATACCGTCTCCAATATGGCTGTGTTTTTGCGCACCTCTCATACTTTCCACTATATATGCTGTGTTTTCGCGCACGTCCCATACCTTCCCATATATTGCTCAGCTTTCACGCACCTCCCATAGCTTCCTCTATATCGCCATGTTTTCGCGCACATCTCATTTATTCCACTATAGTGGTGTGTATTCGCGCACCTCTCATACATTCCCCTGATCACTGTGTTTTCGCGCACCTCTCATACTTTCCACTATATAGCTGTGTTTTCGCGCGCGTCCCATACCTTCCCATATATTGCTCAGCTTTCACGCACCTCCCATAGCTTCCTCTATATCGCCCTGTTTTCGCGCACATCTCATTTATTCCACTATAATGCTGTTTTCACGCACCTCCCATACATTTCCCTTATCGCTGCGTTTTCGCACACCTCCCATACTTTCCTGTATATCGCCGTGTTTTCGCAGACCTCTCATAACTTCCCCTGTATCGCTGTGTTTTTGCGTGCCTAGTACACCTTCCTCTATATCGCAGTGTTTTTGTGCACCTCCCATAGCTTCTCCTATATCGATGTGTTTTTGCGCACCTCTCATACCTTCCCCTATATCGCTGTGTTTTCGTGCACCCCTCATAGCTTCCCGCATATCACTGTTTTTTCACGCACCACTCATACCTGCCCCTATATGGCCGTGTTTTCGCAGACCTCTCATACCTTCCCCTATATTGCTACGTTTTAGCGCACCTCTCATACCTTCCTAATGTGGCTGTGTTTTCATGCACCTCCCATAGATTCCCCTTATCGCTGTGTTCTCGTACACCTCCAGTCACTTCCCCTATATCGCTCTGCTTTCGTGCACCTTGCATAGCATCCCCTATATCGTTGTGTTCTCGCGCACCTCTCATACCTTCCCCTTTTTAGCTGAGTTTTCGCTCATCCCTCATACCTTCCCCTATATCGACATGTATTCACACAACTCTCATACCTTCATGTATATCACCGTGTTTTCGTGCACATCCCATAGCTTCGCCTATATCTCTGTGTTTTCCTGCACTTCTCATAGCTTCCCCTATATGGCTGTTTTTTCACACGTCCCATACCTTCCCTTATATGGCTGTGGTTTCACGCACCTCTCATACTTTCCACTATATCGCCCTGTTTTCACGCACCTCCCATACATTTCCCTTATCGCTGTGTTTTCGCACACCTCCCATACTTTCCTGTATATCGCCGTGTTTTCGTAGACCTCTCATAACTTCCCCTATATTGCTGTGAATTAGCACACCTCTCATACCTTCCAGTATATCGTTGTGTTTTCACGCACCTTCCGTAGATACCCTTATGTCGCTGTGCTCTCGTGCACCTCTCATCACATCCCCTATATCGCTCTGCTTTCGCGCACCTCCTATAGCTTCCCCTACATCACTGTGTGTTTCCGCACCTCTCATAACTTCCCCTATATCTCCCTGTTTTAATGCACCTCCCATAGCTTCTCATATATCGCCGTGTTTTTGCACACATCTCATAGCTTCCCATATATTGCAATGCTTTTGTGCACCTCTCCTAGCTTCCCCCAAATCGCTGTGTTTTTACGCACCTCCCATACCTTCCCCTATATCGCCATGTTGTCGCGCACGTCGCATAGCTTCCCATATATCGCTGTTTTCGCGCACCACTCATACCTTCTCCTATATTGCCTTTTATTTCACGCACCTCCCATAGCTTCCGTGAAATCGCTGTGTTTTCTCGCACATCTGATACCTTCCCCTATATCGCTCTGTTTTCATGCACCTCCTATAGCTTCACATATATCGCTGTGTTTTCGCGCAACTCTCATACCTTCCCCTATATTCCGTGTTTTCGCACACCTCCCACACCTTCCCCTATATTGCTGTATTTTCCCGTTTCTCCCATAGCTTCCCCCATATCACTGTGTTTTCACTTACATCTCATAACTTCCCGTATCACCGTATTTTCGTGCACCTCTCATACATTCTCCTACATCGCCGTGTTTTCGTGCACCTCTCATACCTTCCACTATATCGCTGTGTTTTTGCGCACCTCCCATACCTTCCCCAATATGGCTGTGTTTTCGCGCACCTCTCATAACTTCCCCTGTATCGCTGCTTTTTCGCACACGTCTCATAGATACCCCTATACCGCCGTGTTTTCATGCACCTCTGATACCTTGCCCTATATTGCCGTGTTTTTGTGCACCTCGCATAGCTTCCTGCATATCATTGTGTTTTCACACACCTCTCATATCTTCCTCTTTTTAAATGAGTTTTCGCTCATCTCTCATACCTTTCCCTATATCGACGTGTTTCATGCACCTCTCATACCTTCCCATATATCGCTGTGTTTTCACGAACCTCTGATTTCTTCCCCATATTGCCGTGTTTTCACGCACCTCGCATAGCTTCCCGCATATTTTTGTGTTTTCGCACACCTCTCATATCTTCCCCTTTTTAGATAAGTATCTCTCATACCTTCCCCTATATCAACGTGTTTCACGCACCTCTCATACCTTCCCATATATAGCTGTGTATTCGCGCACCTCCCATAGCATCCCCTATATCGCTGTGTTTTCATGCATCTCTGATCCCTTCCCCTATAACGCTGTGATTTGGCGCACCTCCCATTGCTTCCCATATATCGCTGTGTTTTTCTGCACTTCTCATACTTTCCCCTATATCGCTGAGTTTTTGCTCCCCTCTCATAGCTTCCTTTATATCGCCGTGTTTTCGCACACCTCTCATACCTTCCACTTTTTAGCTGAGTTTTCGCTCATCTTTCATACCTTCACCTATATCGCCGTGTTTTCGCGCTCCTCCTATAGCTCACACTTCTCATACCTTCTCCTATATCACGTGAAAACACGTGATATAGGAGAAGGTATGGAAATATTGAAACATATAGAAACCTATGAAAGGTGCACGAGAACACAGCAATAGAGGGAATGCTATGAGAGGTGTGCGATAGCACAGCAAACAAGGGGAAGTTATGAGAAGTGCATGAAAACGCAGCGACATATGGCAAACTATGGGAGGTGCATGAAAACAGGGCGATATAGGGGTAGGTATGAGAGGTGCATGAAAAGACAGTGATAAGCGGGAAGGTATGAGAGGTGCGCGAAAACACAGAGATATAGGGGAAGGTATGAGAGGTGCGTGAAAACACATCGATATAGGGGAAGCTACAAGAGGTGCATCAAAACACAGCGATATAGGGGAAGCTATGGGAGATGCGTGAAAACACGGCGATATAGGGGAATGTATGGGAGGTGCGTTAAAACACTGCGATACAGGGGAAGGTATGAGAGGTGTGTGAAAACATGGCGATATAGGGGAAGGTATGAGAGATGAGCAAAAACTCAGCTAAAAAGGGGAAGGTATAAGAGGTGCGTGAGAACATGGCGATATAGGCAAAGCTATCAGAGGTGAGCAAAAACACAGTGACAGAGGGGAAGGTTATTAGAGTTGCACGAAAACACGATATAGGGGAAGCTATCCGAGGGGCGTGAAAACACAGCGATACAGGGGAAGGTATGAGAGGTGCGCGAAAACACAGTGATATAGGGGAGGGTATGAGCGGTGCGCAAAAATATATCGATATAAGGGAAGCTACGAGAGGTGCGTGAAAAAACATCGATATAGTGGAAGGTATGAGAGGTGTTTGAAAACACAACGATATAGGGGAAGGTATGAGAGGTGAGCAAAAACTCAGCTAAAAAGGGGAAGATACGAGAGGTGCACGAGTACACGGCAATATAGGCAAAGCTGTGAGAGGTGAGCAAATACATAGCTATATATGGGAAGGTATGAGAGGTGTGCGAAAACACAACGATATAGGGAAAGCAATGCGATATGCGCGAGAGCACAGCGATATCAGGGAAGTTATGAGAGGTGCCCGAAAACACATCAATATAGACAAAGCTACAAGAGGTGCGCGAAAACGCAGCGATATATGGGAAGCTATGGGAGGTGCATGAAATCAGAGCGAGAAAGGGGAAGGTATGCGAGGTGTGAGAAACCACAGCAATATAGGGGGAGCTATGGGAGGTGCGTGAAAACAGGGCGATATAGGGGTAGGTATGAGAGGTGCATGAAAAGACAGTGATAAGCGGGAAGCTACGAGAGGTGCGCGAAAACACAGCGATATAGGGGAGGTTATAAGCGGTGCGCGAAAACATATCGATATAAGGGAAGCTACGAGAGGTGCGTGAAAAAACATCGATATAGTGGAAGGTATGAGAGGTGTTTGAAAACACAACGATATAGGAGAAGGTATGAGAGGTGCGCGAAAATACAGTGTTATAGGGGAAGATATAGGAGATGTGCGATAACACGGCGATATAGGGGAAGGAATGAGAGATGAGCAAAAACTCAGCTAAAAATGGGAAGGTATAAGAGGTGCGTGAGAACATGGCGATATAGGCAAAGCTATCAGAGGTGAGCAAAAGCACAGTGATATAGGGGAAGGTTATTAGAGGTGCACGAAAACACGATATAGGGGAAGCTATGCGAGGGGCGTGAAAACACAGCAATACAGGGGAAGGTATGAGAGGTGCGCGAAAACACAGTGATATAGGGGAAGATATAGGAGATGCGCGAAAACACGGCGATATAGGGGAAGGTATGAGAGATGAGCAAAAACTCACCTAAAAAGGGAAAGGTATGAGAGGTGCACGAGTACATGGCAATATAGGCAAAGCTGTGAGAGGTGAGCAAATACATAGCTATATATGGGAAGGTATGAGAGGTGCGCAAAAACACAACAATATAGGGGAAGCTATGCGATATGCGCGAAAGCACAGCGACATCAGGGAAATTATGAGAGGTGCCCGAAAACACATCAATATAGGTGAAGCTACGAGAGGTGCGCGAAAACACAGCGATATAGTGGAAGGTATGAGAGGTGCGCGTAAACACAGCGATATATGGGAAGCTATGGGAGGTGCGTGAAAACACAGCGATACAGGGGTAGGTATGAGAGGTGTGAGAAAACGCAGCAATATAGGGGGAGCTATGGGAGGTGCGTGAAAGCAGGGCGATATAGGGGCAGGTATGAGAGGTGCGCAAAACCACAGCGATATAGGAGAAACTATGGGAGGTGCGTGAAAGCACAGCGATATAGGAGAATGTATGAGAGGTGCGCGAAAACACAGCGATATAGGAGAAACTATGGGAGGTGCGTGAAAGCACAGCGATATAGGAGAATGTATGAGAGGTGCGCGAAAACACAGCGATATAGTGGAAGGTATGAGAGGTGCGCGAAAACACAGCGATATATGGGAAGCAATAGGAGGTGTATGAAATCAGAGCGATAAAGGGGAAGGTATGAGAGGTGTGAGAAAACACAGCAATATAGGGGGAGCTGTGGGCGGTGCGTGAAAACAGGGCGATATAGGGGTAGGTATGAGAGGTGCATGAAAAGAAAGTGATAAGCGGGAAGCTATGAGAGGTGCGCGAAAACACAGCGATATAGGGGAGGGTATGAGTGGTGCGCGAAAACATATCGATATAAGGGAAGCTACGAGAGGTGCGTGAAAAAACATCGATATAGTGGAAGGTATGAGAGGTGTTTGAAAACACAACGATATAGGGGAAGGTATGAGAGGTGCGCAAAACCACAGCGATATAGGGGAAACTGTGGGAGGTGCGTGAAAACACAGCGATATAGGAGAATGTATGGGAGGTGCGTTAAAACACTGCGATATAGGGGAAGGTATGAGAGATGAGCAAAAACTCAGCTAAAAAGGGGAAGGTATAAGAGGTGCGTGAGAACATGGCGATATAGGCAAAGTTATCAGAGGTGAGCAAAAGCACAGTGATATAGGGGAAGGTTATTAGAGGTGCACGAAAAGACGATATAGGGGAAGCTATGCGATGGGCGTGAAAACATAGCGATATAGGGGAAACTATGGGAGGGCGTGAAAACACAGCGATACAGGGGAAGGTATGAGAGGTGCGCGAAAACACAGTGATATAGGGGAGGGTATGAGCGGTGCGCAAAAATATATCGATATAAGGGAAGCTACGAGAGGTGCGCGAAAAAACATCGATATATTGGAAGGTATGAGAGGTGTTTGAAAACACAACGATATCGGGGAAGGTATGAGAGGTGCGCGAAAGCACAGTGATATAGGGGAAGCTATGGGAGGTACGCGAAAACATGGCGATATACGTGGAGGTATGAGAGGTGCGTGAAAACACGTCGATATAGGGGAAGGTATGAGAGATGAGCAAAAACTCAGCTAAAAAGGGGAAGTTACGAGAGGTGCATGAGTACATGGCGAAATAGGCAAAGCTATCAGAGGAGAGCAAAAGCACAGCGATATAGGGGAAGGTTATTAGAGGTGCGCAAAAACACGATAGAGGGGAAGCTATGCGAGGTGCGTGAAAACACAGCGATATAGGGGAAGCTATGGGAGGTGCGTGAAAGCATGGCGATATATGGAGAATGTATGAGAGGTTTGCGAAATCATAGTGGTGGAGGTGAAGCTATACGATGTGCTCAAAAACACGGCCATATAGGGGAAGCTATGCGAGGTGCGTGAAAACACAGCGATATAGGGGAAGCTATGAGAGGTGAGTGAAAACACAGCGATATAGGGGAATATATGGGAGGTGCGTTAATACACTGCGATACAGGGGAAGGTACGAGAGGTGCGCGAAAATACAGTGATATAGGAGAAGATATAGGAGATGCGCGAAAACACGGCGATATAGGGGAAGGTATGAGAGATGATCAAAAACTCAGCTAAAAAGGGGAAGGTATGAGAGGTGCACGAAAACACAGCGATATATGGGAAGCAATGGGAGGTGCATGAAAACAGAGCAAGAAAGGGGAAGGTATGAGATGTGTCATAAATCAGAGCAATATAGGGAGAGCTATGGGAGGTGCATGAAAGCATGGCGATATATGGAGAAGGTATGAGAGGTTTGCGAAATCATAGTGGTGGAGGTGAAGCTATACGATGTGCTCAAAAACACGGCCATATAGGGGAAGCTTTGAGAGGTGCGTGAAAACACAGCGATTTGGGGGAAGCTATGAGAGGTGCGCGAAAATATTTCAACATGTAGAAACCTATGAGAGGTGCACGAGAACACAGCAATAGAGGGGATGCTATGAGAGGTGCGCTATAACACAACAAACAAGAGGAAGGTATGAGAAGTGCGCGAAAACGCAGCGATATATGGCAAACTATGGGAGGTGCGTGAAAACAGGGCGATATATGGGTAGGTATGAGAGGTGCATGAAAAGACAGTGATAAGCGGGAAGCTATGAGAGGTGTGTGAAGAAACATCGATATAGTGGAAGGTATGAGAGGTGAGCGAAAACACAACAGTATAGGGGAAGATATAGGAGATGCGCGATAACACAGCGATATAGGGTAAGGTATGAGAGATGAGCAAAAACTCAGCTAAAAAGGGGAAGGTATAAGAGGTGCGTGAGAACATGGCGATATAGGCAAAGCTATCAGAGGTGAGCAAAAACACAGTGATATAGGGGAAGGTTATTAGAGGTGCACGAAAACACGATATAGGGGAAGCTATGCGAGGTGCGTGAAAACATAGCGATATACGGGAAGCTATGGGAGGTGCGTGAAAACACAGCGATACAGGGGAAGGTATGAGAGGTGCGCGAAAACACAGTGATATAGGGGAAGATATAGGAGATGCGCGAAAACACGGCGATAGAGGGGAAGGTATGAGAGATGAGCAAAAACTCAGCTAAAAAAGGGGAAGGTATGAGAGGAGCTCGAGTACACGGCAATGTAGGCAAAGCTGCGAGAGGTGAGCAAATACATAGCTATATATGGGAAGTTATGAGAGGTGCGCGAAAACACAACGATATAGGGGAAGATATGCGATATGCGCGAAAGCACAGCGATATCAGGGAAATTATGAGAGGTGCCCGAAAACACATCAATATAGGTGAAGCTACCAGAGGTGCGCAAAAACACAGCGATATAGTGGAAGGTATGATAGGTGCATGAAAAGACAGAGATAAGTGGGAAGCTATGAGAGGTGCGCGAAAACACAGCAATATAGGGGAAGCTACCAGAGGTGCGTGAAAAAACATCGATATAGTGGAAGGTATGAGAGGTGTGCGAAAACACAACGATATAGGGGAAGGTATGAGAGGTGCGCAAAACCACAGCGATATATGGGAAGCTATGAGAGGTGCGCGAATGCACGGCAATATTGGGGAAGGTATGAGAGATGAGCGAAATCTCAGCTAAAAAGGGGAAGGTATAAGAGGTGCGTGAGAACATGGCGATATAGGCAAAGCTATCAGAGGTGAGCAAGAACACAGTGATATAGGGGAAGGTTATTAGAGGTGCACGAAAAGACGATATAGGGGAAGCTATGCGAGGGGCGTGAAAACATAGCGATATAGGGGAAGCTATGGGAGGGCGTGAAAACACGGCGATATAGGGGAGGCTAAAAGAGGTGCGCGATAACACAGCGATTTGCGGGAAGCTATGAGAGGTGCGCAAAAATATTGCAACATATAGAAACCTATGACAGGTGCGCGAGAACATAGCAATAGAGGGGATGCAATGAGAGGTGTGCGATAACACAGCAAAAATGGGGAAGGTATGAGAAATGCGAGAAAACGCAGCGATATATGGCAAACGATGGGAGGTGCGTGAAAACGGCGAAATAGGGGTAGGTATGAGAGGTGCATGAAAAGACAGTGATAAGCGGGAAGCTATGAGAGGTGCGCGAAAACACAGCGATATAGAGGAAACTATGAGAGGTGCGCGAAAGCACGGCGATATTGGGGAAGGTATGAGAGGTGCGCGAAAACACAGTGATATAGGGGAAGGTATGAGAGGTGCGCGAAAACACAGTGATATAGGGGAAGATATAGGAGATGCGCGAAAACACGGCGACAAAGGGGAAGGTATGAGAGATGAGCAAAAACTCAGCTAAAAAAGGGGATGGTATGAGAGGTGCGCGAGTACACGGCAATGTAGGCAAAGCTGCGAGAGGTGAGCAAATACATAGCTATATATGGGAAGTTATGAGAGGTGCGCGAAAACACAACGATATAGGGGAAGCTATGCGATATGCGCGAAAGCACAGCGACATCAGGGAAATTATGAGAGGTGCCCGAAAACACATCAATATAGGCGAAGCTACCAGAGGTGCGCGAAAACACAGCGATATAGTGGAAGGTATGAGAGGTGCGCGAAAACACAGCGATATATGGGAAGCTATGGGAGGTGCGTGAAAACACAGCGATACAGGGGTAGGTATGAGAGGTGTGATAAAACGCAGCAATATAGGGGGAGCTATGGGAGGTGCGTGAAAACAGGGCGATATAGGGGTAGGTCTGAGAGGTGCGCAAAACCACAGCGATATAGGAGAAACTATGGGAGGTGCGTGAAAGCACAGCGATATAGGAGAATGTATGAGAGGTGCGCAAAAACACAGCGATATATGGGAAGCAATAGAAGGTGTATGAAATCAGAGCAAGAAAGGGGAAGGTATGAGCGGTGTGAGAAAACACAGCAATATAGGGGGAGCTGTGGGAGGTGCGTGAAAACAGGGCGATATAGGGGTAGGTATGAGAGGTGCATGAAAAGAAAGTGATAAGCGGGAAGCTATGAGAGGTGCGCGAAAACACAGCGATATAGGGGAGGGTATGAGCGGTGCGCGAAAACATATCAATATAAGGGAAGCTACGAGAGGTGCGTGAAAAAACATCGATATAGTGGAAGGTATGAGAGGTGTTTGAAAACACAACGATATATGGGAAGCAATGAGAGGTGCGCGAAACCACGGCGACATTGGGGAAGGTATGAGAGGTGCGCGAAAGCACAGTGATATAGGGGAAGCTATGGGAGGTACGCGAAAACATGGCGATATACGTGAAGGTATGAGAGGTGCGTGAAAACACGTCGGTATAGGGGAAGGTATGACAGATGAGCGAAAACTCAGTCAAAAAGGGGAAGGTATGAGAGGAGTGTGAGAACATGGCGATATAGGCAAAGCTATCAGAGGTGAGCAGAAACACAGCGATAGAGGGGAAGTTTATTAGAGGTGCGCAAAAACAGTGATATAGGAGAAGATATAGGAGATGCGCGAAAACACGGCGATATACGGGAAGTATGAGACATGAGCAAAAACTCAGCCAAAAAGGGGAAGGTATGAGAGGTGCGCGAAAACACAACGATATAGGGGAAGCTATGCGAGATGCGCGAAAACACAGCCATATCAGGGAAATTTTGAGAGGTGCCCGAAAACACATCAATATAGGGGAAGCTACAAGAGGTGCGCGAAAACACAGCGATATAGTGGAAGGTATGAGAGGTGCGCAAAAACACAGCGATATAGTGGAAGGTATGAGAGGTGCGCGAACAAACAGCGATAGATGGGAAGCAATGGGAGGTGCATGAAAACACAGCAAGAAAGGGGAAGGTATGAGAGGTGTGAGAAATCACAGAAATATAGGGGGAGCTATGGGAGGTGCGTGAAAGCATGACGATATATGGAGAAGGTATGAGAGGTGTGCGAAAGCATAGTGGTGGAGGTGAATCTATGCGAGGTGCACAAAAACACGGCGATATAGGGGAGGCTATTAGAGGTGCGCGATAACACAGCGATTTGCGGGAATCTATGAGAGGTGCGCGAAAATATTGCAACATATAGAAACCTATGACAGGTGCACGAGAACATAGCAATAGAGGGGATGCAATGAGAGGTGTGCGATAACACAGCAAAAATGGGGAAGTTATGAGAAATGCGAGAAAACGCAGCGATATATGGCAAACTATGGGAGGTGCGTGAAAACGGCGAAATAGGGGTAGGTATGAGAGGTGCATGAAAAGACAGTGATAAGCGGGAAGCTATGAGAGGTGCGCGAAAACACAGCGATATAGAGGAAGGTATGAGTGGTGCGCGAAAACATATCGATATAGGGGAAGCTACAAGGGGTGCACGAAAAAACATCGATATAGTAGAAGGTATGAGAGGTGTGCGAAAACACAATGATATAGGGGAAGATATTAGAGGTGCGCAAAACCACAGCGATATATGGGAAGCTATGAGAGGTGCGCGAAAGCACGGCGATATTGGGGAAGGTATGAGAGGTGCGCGAAAACACAGTGATATAGGGGAAGGTATGAGAGGTGCGCGAAAACACAGTGATATAGGGGAAGATATAGGAGATGCGCGAAAACACGGCGATATAGGGGAAGGTATGAGATGTGAGCAAAAACTCAGCTAAAAAGGGGAAGATATGAGAGGTGCACGAGTACACGGTAATATAGGCAAAGCTGTGAGAGGTGAGCAAATACATAGCTATATATGGGAAGGTATGAGAGGTGCGCGAAAACACAACGATATAGGGGAAGCTATGCGATATGCGCGAGAGCACAGCGATATCAGGGAAGTTATGAGAGGTGCCCGAAAAAACATCAATATAGGCGAAGCTACGAGAGGTGCGCGAAAACACAGCGATATAGTGGAAGGTATGAGAGGTGCGCGAAAACACAGCGATATATGGGAAGCTATGGGAGGTGCATGAAATCAGAGTGAGAAAGGGGATGGCATGAGAGGTGTGAGAAACCTCAGCAATATAGGGGGAGCTATGGGAGGTGCGTGAAAACAGGACGATATAGGGGTAGGTATGAGAGGTGCATGAAAAGACAGTGATAAGCGGGAAGCTACGAGAGGTGCGCGAAAACACAGCGATATAGGGGAGGGTATGAGCGGTGCACGAAAACATATCGATATAAGGGAAGCTGCGAGAGGTGCATGAAAAAACATCGATATAGTGGAAGGTATGAGAGGTGTTTGAAAACACAACGATAAAGGGGAAGGTATGAGAGGTGCGCGAAAATACAGTGATATAGGGGAAGATATAGGAGATGTGCGATAACACGGCAATATAGGGGAAGGAATGAGAGATGAGCAAAAACTCAGCTAAAAATGGGAAGGTATAAGAGGTGCGTGAGAACATGGCGATATAGGCAAAGCTATCAGAGGTGAGCAAAAACACAGTGATATAGGGGAAGGTTATTAGAGGTGCACGAAAAGATGATATAGGGGAAGCTATGCGAGGGGCGTGAAAACATAGCGATATAGGGGAAGCTATGGGAGAGCGTGAAAACATAGCAATACAGGGGAAGGTATGAGAGGTGCGCGAAAACACAGTGATATAGGGGAAGATATAGGAGATGCGCGAAAACACGGCGATATAGGGGAAGGTATGAGAGATGAGCAAAAACTCACCTAAAAAGGGGAAGGTATGAGAGGTGCACGAGTACACGGCAATATAGGCAAAGCTGTGAGAGGTGAGCAAAGACATAGCTATATATGGGAAGGTATGAGAGGTGCGCAAAAACACAACAATATAGGGGAAGCTATGCGATATGCGCGAAAGCACAGCGACATCAGGGAAATTATGAGAGGTGCCCGAAAACACATCAATATAGGCGAAGCTACGAGAGGTGCGCGAAAACACAGCGATATAGTGGAAGGTATGAGAGGTGCGCGAAAACACAGCGATATATGGGAAGCTATAGGAGGTGCATGAAATCAGAGCGAGAAAGGGGAAGGTATGAGAGGTGTGAGAAAACTCAGCAATATAGGGGGAGCTATGGGAGGTGCGTGAAAACAGGGCGATATAGCGGTAGGTATGAGAGGTGCATGAAAAGAAAGTGATAAGCGGGAAGCTATGAGAGGTGCGCGAAAACACAGCGATATAGGGGAGGGTATGAGCGGTGCGCGAAAACATATCGATATAAGGGAAGCTACGAGAGGTGCGTGAAAAAACATCGATATAGTGGAAGGTATGAGAGGTGTTTGAAAACACAATGATATAGGGGAAGGTATGAGAGGTGCGCAAAACCACAGCGATATAGGGGAAACTATGGGAGGTGCATGAAAGCACAGCGATATAGGAGAATGTATGGGAGGTGCGTTAAAACACTGCAATACAGGGGAAGGTAGGAGAGGTTTGCAAAAACGCAGTGATATAGGGGAAGATATAGGAGATGCGCGATAACACGGCGATATAGGGGAAGGTATGAGAGATGAGCAAAAACTCAGCTAAAAAGGGGAAGGTATGAGAGGTGCGTGAGAACATGGCGATATAGGCAAAGCTATCAGAGGTGAGCAAAAACACAGTGATATAGGGGAAGGTATGAGAGGTGCGCAAAACCACAGCGATATATGGGAAGCAATGAGAGGTGCGCGAAAGCACGGCGACATTGGGGAAGGTATGAGAGGTGCGCAAAAGCACAGTGATATAGGGGAAGCTATGGGAGGTACGCGAAAACATGGCGATATACGTGAAGGTATGAGAGGTGCGTGAAAACACGTCGGTATAGGGGAAGGTATGACAGATGAGCGAAAACTCAGTCAAAAAGGGGAAGGTATGAGAGAAGTGTGAGACCATGGCAATATAGGCAAAGCTATCAGAGGTGAGCAGAAACACAGCGATAGAGGGGAAGTTTATTAGAGGTGCACAAAAACACGATATAGGGGAAGCTATGCGATATGCGCGAAAGCACAACGAAATCAGGGACATTATGAGAGGTGCCCGAAAACACATCAATATAGGCGAAGCTACCAGAGGTGCGCAAAAACACAGCGATATAGTGGAAGGTATGATAGGTGTGCGAAAAAACAGCGATATATGGGAAGCTATGGGAGGTGCGTGAAAACACAGCGATACAGGGGTAGGTATGAGAGGTGCATGAAAAGACAGAGATAAGTGGGAAGCTATGAGAGGTGCGCGAAAACACAGCAATATAGGGGAAGCTACCAGAGGTGCGTGAAAAAACATCGATATAGTGGAAGGTATGAGAGATGAGCGAAATCTCTGTTAAAAAGGGGAAGGTATGAGAGGTGCGTGAGAACATGGCGATATCGGCAAAGCCATCAGAGATGAGAAGAAACACAGCGATAGAGGGGAAGGTTATTAGAGGTGCGCGAAAACACGATATAGAGGAAGCTATGCGAGGTGCGTGAAAACAGAGCAATATAGGGGAAGCTATGGGAGGTGCATGAAAACACAGCGATATAGGGGAATGTATGTGAGGTGCGTTAGAACACTGCGATACAGGGGAAGGTATGAGAGGTGAGCGAAAACACAGTGATATAGGGAAAGATATAGGAGATGCGCGAAAACACGGCAATATAAGGGAAGGTATGAGAGATGAGCAAAAACTCAGCTAAAAAGGGGAAGTTATGAGAGGTGCGCGAAGAAGCGGCAATATAGGCAAAGCTGTGAGAGGTGAGCAAAAACACAGCAATATAGGGGAAGGTATGAGAGGTGCGTGAAAACACAACGATATAGGGGAATCTAGGTGAGATGCGCGAAAACACAGCGATATCAGCGAAATTAGGAGAGGTGCCCGAAAACACATCAATATAGCAAAGCTACGAGAGGTGCGCGAAAACACAGCGGTATAGTGGAAGGTATGAGAGGTGCGCGAAAACACAGTGATATAGGGGAAGATATAGGAGATGCATGAAACCACGGCGATATAGGGGAAGGTATGAGAGAAGAGCAAAAACTCAGCTAAAAAGGGGAAGTTATGAGAGGTGCACGACAACACAGCAAAAAAGGGGAAGGTATGAGAAGTGTGCGAAAACACTGCGATATATGGCGAACTATGGGAGGTGCGTGAAAGCAGGGCAATATAGGGGTACGTATGAGAGGTGCATGAAAAGACAGTGATAAGCGGGAAGCTATGAGAGGTGCGCGAAAACATATCGATATAGGGGAAGCTACTAGAGGTGCGTGAAAAAACTTCGATATAGTGGAAGGTATGAGAGGTGTGCGAAAACTCAACAATATAGGGGAAGGTATGAGCGGTGCGCAAAACCACAGCGATATATGGGAAGCTATGAGAGTCGCACGAAAGAACGGCGATATTGGGGAAGTTATGAGAGGTGCGCGAAAACACAGTGATATACGGGAAGCTGTGGGAGGTGCGCGAAAAGACGGCAATATACGTGAAGGTATGGGAGGTGCGTGAAAACATGTCGATATAAGGGAAGGTATGGGAGGTGCATGAAAACAGAGCGAGAAAGGGGAACGTATGAGAGGTGTTAGAAAACACAGCAATATAGGGAGAGGTATGGGAGGTGCGTCAAATCATGGCGATATATGGAGAAGGTATGAGAGGTGTGTGAAAACATAGTGGTGGAGGTGAATCTTTGCGAGGTGCGCGAAAGCACGGCGATATAGGGGAAGACTATTAGAGGTGCGCAAAAACACAGCGATTTGGGGGAAGCTATGAGAGGTGCATGAAAATATTGCAACATATGGAAACTTATGAGAGGTGCACGAGAACACAGCAATAGAGGGGATGCTATGAGAGGTGTGCGATAACACAGCAAAAAAGGGGAAGGTATGAGAAGTGTGCGAAAACACAGTGATATATGGCGAACTATGGGAGGTGCGTGAAAACAGCGCAATATAGGGGTACGTATGAGAGGTGCATGAAAAGGCAGTGATAAGCGGGAAGCTAGGAGAGGTGCGCGAAAACATATCGAAAAAGGGGAAGCTACTAGAGGTGCGTGAAAAAACTTCGATATAGTGGAAGGTATGAGAGGTGTGCGAAAACACAACGATACAGGGGAAGGTATGAGAGGTGCGCGAAAACACAGTGATATAGGGGAAGCTATTGGAGGTTCGCGAAAACACGGCGATATATGTGAAGGTATGAGAGGTGCGTGAAAACACGTGGATATAGGGGAAGGTATGAGAGATGAGCGAAAACTCAGTTAAAAAGGGGCAGGTATTAGAGGTGCGTGAGAACATGGCAATATAGGCAAAGCTATCAGAGGTGAGCAGACACACAGCGATAGAGGGGAAGGTTATTAGAGGTGCGCGAAAACACGATATAGGGGAAGGTATGCGAGGTGCGTGAAAACACAGCGATATAGGGGAAACTATGGGAGGTGCGTGAAAACACAGCGATATAGGGGAATGTATGGGAGCTGCGTGAAATCACAGCGATATAGGGAAATGTATGGGAGGTGCGTTAAAACACTACGATACAGGGGAAGGTACGAGAGGTGTGCGAAAACACAGTGATATAGGGGAAGCTATGCGAGATGCGTGAAAACACAGCGATATCAGGGAAATTTTGAGAGTGCCCGAAAACACATCAATATAGGGGAAGCTACGAGAGGTGTGCGAAAACACAGCGATATAGTGGAAGGTATGAGAGGTGCGCGAAAACACAGCGATAGAAAGGAAGCAATGGGAGGTGCATGAAAACTGAGGAAGAAAGGGGAAGGAATGAGAGGTGTGAGAAAACACAGCAATATCGGTGGAGCTATGAGAGGTGCGTGAAAGCATGGCGATATATGGAAAAGGTATGAGAGGTGTGTGAAAACATAGTGGTGGAGGTGAAGCTATGCGAGGTGCGCGAATACACGGCGATATAGGGGAAGCTATGAGAGGTGTGCGAAAACACAATGATATAGGGGAAGATATGAGAGGTGCACGAAAGCACAGCGATATTGGGGAAGGTATGAGAGGTGCGCGAAAACACAGTGATATAGGGGAATCTACGGGAGGTGCGCAAAAACACGGCGATATACGTGAAGGTATGAGAGATGAGCAAAAACTCAGCTAAAAAGGGGAATTTACGAGAGGTGCGTGAGTACATGGCGATATAGGCAAAGCTATCAGAGGAGAGCAAAAGCACAGCGATATAGGGGAAGGTTATTAGAGGTGCGCAAAACACGATATAGGGGAAGCTATGCGAGGTGCGTGAAAACACAGCGATATAGGGGAATATATGGGAGGTGCGTTAATACACTGCGATACAGGGGAAGGTACGAGAGGTGCGCGAAAATACAGTGATATAGGAGAAGATATAGCAGATGCGCGAAAACACAGCGATATAGGGGAAGGTATCAGAGATGAGCAAAAACTCAGCTAAAAAGGGGAAGGTATGAGAGGTGCGCGAAAACACAGCGATATATAGGAAGCAATGGGAGGTGCATGAAAACTGAGGAAGAAAGGGGAAGGAATGAGAGGTGTGAGAAAACACAGCAATATATTTGGAGCTATGGGAGGTGCGTGAAGGCATGGCGATATATTGAAAAGGTATGAGAGGTGTGCGAAAACATAGTGGTGGAGGTGAAGCTATGCGAGGTGCGCGAATACACGGCGATATAGGGGAAGCTATGAGAGGTGCGCGAAAACACAGCGATATAGAGGAAGGTATGAGTGGTGCGCGAAAACATATCGATATAGGGGAAGCTACGAGAGGTGCATGAAAAGACATCGATATAGTAGAAGGTATGAGAGGTGTGCGAAAACACAATGATATAGGGGAAGATATGAGAGGTGCGCAAAACCACAGCGATATATGGGAAGCTATGAGAGGTGTGCGAAAGCACGGCGATATTGGGGAAGGTATGAGAGGTGCGCGAAAACACAGTGATATAGGGGAATCTATGGGAGGTGCGCGAAAACACGGCGATATACGTGAAGGTATGAGAGATGAGCAAAAACTCAGCTAAAAAGGGGAAGTTACGAGAGGTGCGTGAGTACATGGCGATATAGGCAAAGCTATCAGAGGAGAGCAAAAGCACAGCGATATAGGGGAAGGTTATTAGAGGTGCGCAAAAACACGATATAGGGGAAGCTATGCGAGGTGCGTGAAAACACAGCGATATAGGGGAAGCTATGGGAGGTGCGTGAAAACACAGCGATATAGGGGAATATATGGGAGGTGCGTTAATACACTGCGATACAGGGGAAGGTACGAGAGGTGCGCGAAAATACAGTGACATAGGAGAAGATATAGGAGATGCGCGAAAACACAGCGATATAGGGGAAGGTATGAGAGATGAGCAAAAACTCAGCTAAAAAGGGGAAGGTATGAGAGGTGCGCGAAAACACAACGATATAGGGGAAGCTATGCGAGATGCGCGAACACACAGCTATATCAGGGAAATAATGAGATGTGCCTGAAAACACATCAATATAGGGGAAGCTACGAGAGGTGCGCGAAAACACAGCGATATAGTGGAAGGTATGAGAGGTGCGCAAAAACACAGCGATATAGTGGAAGCTATGGGAGGTGCGTGAAAACACAGCGATATAGGGGAATATATGGGAGATGCGTTAATACACTGCGATACAGGGGAAGGTACGAGAGGTGCGCGAAAATACAGTGATATAGGAGAAGATATAGGAGATGCGCGAAAACACGGGATATAGGGGAAGCTATGAGAGATGAGCAAAAACTCAGCTAAAAAGGGGAAGGTATGAGAGGTGCGCGAAAACACAACGATATAGGGGAAGCTATGCGAGATGCGCGAAAACACAGCGATATCAGGGAAATAATGAGATGTGCCTGAAAACACAGCGATATAGTGGAAGGTATGAGAGGTGCGCAAAAACACAGCGATATAGTGGAAGGTATGAGAGGTGCGCGAAAACATATCGATATAGGGGAAGCTACGAGAGGTGCGCGAAAACACAGCGATATAGTGGAAGGTATGAGAGGTGCGCAAAAACACAGAGATATAGTGGAAGCTATGGCTGGTGCGTGAAAACACAGCGATATAGGGGAATATATGGGAGGTGCGTTAATACACTGCGATACAGGGGAATGTACGAGAGGTGCGCGAAAATACAGTGATATAGGAGAAGATATAGGAGATGCGCGAAAACACGGCGATATAGGGGAAGGTATGAGAGATGAGCAAAAACTCAGCTAAAAAGGGGAAGTTATGAGAGGTGCGCGAAAACACAACGATATAGGGGAAGCTATGCGAGATGCGCGAAAACACAGCGATATCAGGGAAATAATGAGATGTGCCTGAAAACACAGCGATATAGTGGAAGGTATGAGAGGTGCGCAAAAACACAGCGATATAGTGGAAGGTATGAGAGGTGCGCGAAAACATATCGATATAGGGGAAGCTTCTAGAGGTGCGTGCAAAAACTTCCATATAGTGGAAGGTATGAGAGGTGTGCGAAAACTCATCGATATAGGGTAAGGTATGAGAGATGAGCAAAAACTCAGCTAAAAAGGGGAAGGTATAAGAGGTGCGTGAGAACATGGCGATATAGGCAAAGCTATCAGAGGTGAGCAAAAACACAGTGATATATGGGAAGGTTATTAGAGGTGCACGAAAACACGATATAGGGGAAGCTATGCGAGGTGCGTGAAAACATAGCGATATACGGGAAGCTATGGGAGGTGCGTGAAAACACAGCGATAGAGGGGAAGTTATGAGAGGTGCGCAAAAACACAGTGATATAGGGGAAGATATAGGAGATGCGCGAAAACAAGGCGATACAGGGGAAGGTATGAGAGATGAGCAAAAACTCAACTAAAAAAGGGGAAGGTATGAGAGGTGCGCGAGTACACGGCAATGTAGGCAAAGCTGCGAGAGGTGAGCAAATACATAGCTATATATGGGAAGTTATGAGAGGTGCGCGAAAACACAACGATATAGGGGAAGCTATGCGATATGCGCGAAGGCACAGCGATATCAGGGAAATTATGAGAGGTGCCCGAAACCACATCAATATAGGCGAAGCTACCAGAGGTGCGCAAAAACACAGCGATATAGTGGAAGGTATGATAGGTGCGCGAAAAAACAGCGATATATGGGAAGCTATGGGAGGTGCGTGAAAACACAGCGATACAGGGGTAGGTATGAGAGGTGCATGAAAAGACAGAGATAAGTGGGAAGCTATGAGAGGTGCGCAAAAACACAGCAATATAGGGGAAGCTACCAGAGGTGCGTGAAAAAACATCGATATAGTGGAAGGTATGAGAGGTGTGCGAAAACACAACGATATAGGGGAAGGTATGAGAGGTGCGCGAAAGCATGGCGATATTGGGGAAGGTATGAGAGATGAGCGAAATCTCTGTTAAAAAGGGGAAGGTATGAGAGGTGCGTGAGAACATGGCGATATAGGCAAAGCCATCAGAGATGAGAAGAAACACAGCGATAGAGGGGAAGGTTATTAGAGGTGCGTGAAAACACGATATAGAGGAAGTTATGCGAGGTGCGTGAAAACACAGCAATATAGGGGAAGCTATGGGAGGTGCATGAAAACACAGCGATATAGGGGAATGTATGTGAGGTGCGTTAGAACACTGCGATACAGAGGAAGGTATGAGAGGTGCGCGAAAACACAGTGATATAGGGAAAGATATAGGAGATGCGCGAAAACACGGCGATATAAGGGAAGGTATGAGAGATGAGCAAAAACTCAGCTAAAAAGAGGAATTTATGAGAGGTGCGCGAAGAAACGGCAATATAGGCAAAGCTGTGAGAGGTGAGCAAAAACACAGCAATATAGGGGAAGGTATGAGAGGTGCGCGAAAAGACAACGATATAGGGGAATCTAGGCGAGATGCGCGAAAACACAGCGATATCAGGGAAATTATGAGAGGTGCCTGAAAACACATCAATATAGGCAAAGCTACGAGAGGTGCGCGAAAACACAGCGGTATAGTGGAAGGTATGAGAGGTGTGCGAAAACACAGTGATATAGGGGAAGATATAGGAGATGCATGAAACCACGGCGATATAGGGGAAGGTATGAGAGATGAGGAAAAACTCAGCTAAAAAGGGGAAGTTATGAGAGGTGCGCGAGGACATGGCAATATAGGCAAAGCTGTGAGAGGTGAGCAAAAACACAGCGATATAGGGTAAGGTATGAGAGGTGTGCGAAAACACAACGATATAGGGGAATCTATGCGAGATGCGCGAAAACACAGTGATATCAGAGAAATTATGAGAGGTGCCCGAAAACACATCGATATAGGCGAAGCTACAAGAGGTGCGCGAAAACACAGCTATATAGTGGAAGGTATGAGAGGTGCGCGAAAACACAGCGATATATGAGAAGCTATGGGAGGTGCGCAAAAACACAGCGATTCGGGGGACGCTATGAGAGGTGCACGAAAATATTGCAACATATAGAAGCCTATGATAGGTGCACGAGAACACAGCAATAGAGGGGATGCTATGAGAGGTGTGCGATAACACAGTTATATATGGCGAACTATGGGAGGTGCGTGAAAGCAGGGCAATATAGGGGTACGTATGAGAGGTGCATGAAAAGACAGTGATAAGCGGGAAGCTATGAGAGGTGCGCGAAAACATATCGATATAGGGGAAGCTACTAGAGGTGCGTGAAAAAACTTCGATATAGTGGAAGGTATGAGAGGTGTGCGAAAACACAACGATACAGGGGAAGGTATGAGAGGTGCGCAAAACCACAGCGATATATGGGAAGCTATGCGAGTCGCACGAAAGCACGGCGATATTGGGGAAGTTATGAGAAGTGCGCGAAAACACAGTGATATACGGGAAGCTATGGGAGGTGCGCGAAAAGACGGCGATATACGTGAAGGTATGGGAGGTGCGTGAAAACATGTCGATATAAGGGAAGGTATGGGAGGTGCATGAAAACAGAGCAAGAATGGGGAAAGTATGAGAGGTGTTAGAAAACACAGCAATATAGGGAGAGCTATGGGAGGTGCGTCAAATCATGGCGATATATGGAGAAGGTATGAGAGGTGTGTGGAAACATAGTGGTGGAGGTGAATCTTTGCGAGCTGCGCGAAAGCACGGCGATATAGGGGAAGACTATGAGTGGTGCTCAAAAACACAGCGATTTGGGGGAAGCTATGAGAGGTGCATGAAAATATTGCAACATATGGAAACCTATGAGAGGTGCACGAGAACACAGCAATAGAGGGGATGCTATGAGAGGTGTGCGATAACACAGCAATATATGGCGGACTATGGGAGGTGCGTGAAAACAGGGCAATATAGGGGTACGTATGAGAGGTGCATGAAAAGGCAGTGATAAGCGGGAAGCTAGGAGAGGTGCGCGAAAACATATCGAAAAAGGGGAAGCTACTAGAGGTGCGTGAAAAAACTTCGATATAGTGGAAGGTATGAGAGGTATGCGAAAACACAACGATACAGGGGAAGGTATGAGAGGTGCGCAAAACCACAGCGATATATGGGAAGCTCTGAGAGTTGCGCGAAAGCACGGCGATATCAGAGTAGGTATGAGAGGTGCACGAAAACACAGTCATATAGGGGAAGGTATGAGAGGTGCGTGAGAACATGGCGATATAGGCAAAGCTATCAGAGGTGAGCAGAAACACAGCGATAGAGGGGAAGGTTATTAGAGGTGCGCAAAAACACGATATAGGGGAAGTTATGCGAGGTGCGTGAAAACACAGCGATATAGGGGAAGCTATGGGAGGTGCGTGAAAGCATGGCGATATATGGAAAAGGTATGAAAGGTATATGGCAAACTATGGGAGGTGCGTGAAAACGGTGATATAGGGGTAGGTATGAGAGGTGCATGAAAAGACAGTGATAAGCGGGAAGCTATCAGAGGTGCGTGAAAACACATCGATATAGTGGAAGGTATGAGAAGTGTGCGAAAACACAACCATATAGGGGAAGGTATGAGAGGTGCATGAAAAAACAGCGATATAGGGGAAGCTATGGGAGGTGCGTTAATACACTGCAATACAGGGGAAGGTACGAGAGGTGCGCGAAAATACAGTGATATAGGAGAAGATATAGGAGATGCGCGAAAACACGGCGATATAGGGGAAGGTATGAGAGATGAGCAAAAACTCAGCTAAAAAGGGGAAGGTATGAGAGGTACGCGAAAACACAACGATATAGGGGAAGCAATGCGAGATGCGCGAAAACACAGCGATATCAGTGAAATAATGAGATGTGTCTGAAAACACATCAATATAGGGGAAGCTACGAGAGGTGCGCGAAAACACAGCGATATAGTGGAAGGTATGAGAGGTGCGCAAAAACACAGCGATATAGTGGAGGGTATGAGAGGTGCATGAAAAGACAGTGATAAGCGGGAAGCTATCAGAGGTGCGTGAAAACACATCGATATAGTGGAAGGTATGAGAAGTGTGCGAAAACACAACCATATAGGGGAAGGTATGAGAGGTGCATGAAAAAACAGCGATATAGGGGAAGCTATGGGAGGTGCGTTAATACACTGCGATACAGGGGAAGGTACGAGAGGTGCGCGAAAATACAGTGATATAGGAGAAGATATAGGAGATGCGCGAAAACACGGCGATATAGGGGAAGGTATGAGAGATGAGCAAAAACTCAGCTAAAAAGGGGAAGGTATGAGAGGTACGCGAAAACACAACGATATAGGGCAAGCAATGCGAGATGCGCGAAAACACAGCGATATCAGTGAAATAATGAGATGTGTCTGAAAACACATCAATATAGGGGAAGCTACGAGAGGTGCGCGAAAACACAGCGATATAGTGGGAGGTATGAGAGGTGCGCAAAAACACAGCGATATAGTGGAGGGTATGAGAGGTGTGCGAAAACTCAGCTAAAAAGGGGAAGGTATAAGAGGTGCGTGAGAACATGGCGATATAGGCAAAGCTATCAGAGGTGAGCAAAAACACAGTGATATAGGGGAAGGTTATTAGAGGTGCACGAAAACACGATATAGGGGAAGCTATGCGAGGTGCGTGAAAACATAGCGATATATGGGAAGCTATGGGAGGTGTGTGAAAACACAGCGATATAGGGGAAAGTATGAGAGATGAGCAAAAACTCAGCTAAAAAAGAGGAAGGTATGAGAGGTGCGCGAGTACACGGCAATGTAGGCAAAGCTGCGAGAGGTGAGCAAATACATATCTATATATGGGAAGTTATGAGAGGTGCGCGAAAACACAACGATATAGGGGAAGCTATGCAATATGCGCGAAAGCACAGCGATATCAGGGAAATTATGAGAGGTGCCCGAAACCACATCAATATAGGCGAAGCTACCAGAGGTGCGCAAAAACACAGCGATATAGTGGAAGGTATGATAGGTGCGCGAGAAAACAGTGATATATGGGAAGCTATGGGAGGTGCGTGAAAACACAGCGATACAGGGGTAGGTATGAGAGGTGCATGAAAAGACAGAGGTAAGTGGGAAGCTATGAGAGGTGCGCGAAAACACAACAATATAGGGGAAGCTACCAGAGGTGGGTGAAAAAACATCGATATAGTGGAAGGTATGAGAGGTGTGCGAAAACACAACGATATATGGGAAGCTATGAGAGGTGCGCGAAAGCACGGTGATATTGGGGAAGGTATGAGAGATGAGCGAAATCTCTGTAAAAAAGGGGAAGGTATGAGAGGTGCGTGAGAACATGGCGATATAGGCAAAGCCATCAGAGATGAGACGAAACACAGCGATAGAGGGGAAGGTTATTAGAGGTGCGCGAAAGCACGATATAGAGGAAGCTATGCGAGGTGCGTGAAAACACAACAATATAGGGGAAGCTATGGGAGGTGCATGAAAACACAGCGATATAGGGGAATGTATGTGAGGTGCGTTAGAACACTGCGATACAGGGGAAGGTATGAGAGGTGCGCGAAAACACAGTGATATAGGGAAAGATATAGGAGATGCGCGAAAACACGGCGATATAAGGGAAGGTATGAGAGATGAGCAAAAACTCAGCTAAAAAGGGGAAGTTATGAGAGGTGCGCGAAGAAACGGCAATATAGGCAAAGCTGTGAGAGGTGAGCAAAAACACAGCAATATAGGGGAAGGTATGAGAGGTGCGCGAAAACACAACGATATAGGGGAATCTAGGCGAGATGCGCGGAAACACAGCGATATCAGGGAAATTATGAGAGGTGCCCGAAAACACATCAATATAGGCAAAGCTACGAGAGGTGCGCGAAAACACAGCGGTATAGTGGAAGGTATGAGAGGTGCGCAAAAACACAGTGATATAGGGGAAGATATAGGAGATGCATGAAACCACGGCGATATAGGGGAAGGTATGAGAGATGAGGAAAAACTCAGCTAAAAAGGGGAAGTTATGAGAGGTGCGCGAGGACACGGCAATATAGGCAAAGCTGTGAGAGGTGAGCAAAAACACAGCGATATAGGGGAAGGTATGAGAGGTGTGCGAAAACACAACGATATAGGGGAATCTATGCGAGATGCGCGAAAACACAGCGATATCAGAGAAATTATGAGAGGTGCCCGAAAACACATCGATATAGGCGAAGCTACAAGAGGTGCGCGAAAACACAGCTATATAGTGGAAGGTATGAGAGGTGCGCGAAAACACAGCGATATATGAGAAGCTATGGGAGGTGCGCAAAAACACAGCGATTTGGGGGAAGCTATGAGAGGTGCACGAAAATATTGCAACATATAGAAGCCTATGATAGGTGCACGAGAACACAGCAATAGAGGGGATGCTATGAGAGGTGTGCGATAACACAGCAAAAAAGGGGAAGGTATGAGAAGTGTGCGAAAACACTGCGATATATGACGAACTATGGGAGGTGCGTGAAAACAGGGCAATATAGGGGTACGTATGAGAGGTGCATGAAAAGACAGTGATAAGCGGGAAGCTATGAGAGGTGCGCGAAAACATATCGATATAGGGGAAGCTACTAGAGGTGCGTGAAAAAACTTCGATATAGTGGAAGGTATGAGAGGTGTGCGAAAACTTAACGATATAGGGGAAGGTATGAGAGGTGCGCAAAACCACAGCGATATATGGGAAGCTATGAGAGTCGCACGAAAGCACGGCGATATTGGGGAAGTTATGAGAGGTGCGCGAAAACACAGTGATATACGGGAAGCTATGGGAGGTGCGCGAAAAGATGGCGATATACGTGAAGGTATGGGAGGTGCGTGAAAACATGTCGATATAAGGGAAGGTATGGGAGGTGCATGAAAACAGAGCGAGAAAGGGGAACGTATGAGAGGTGTTAGAAAACACAGCAATATAGGGAGAGCTATGGGAGGTGCGTCAAATCATGGCGATATATGGAGAAGGTATGAGAGGTGTGTGAAAACATAGTGGTGGAGGTGAATCTTTGCGAGGTGCGCGAAAGCACGGTGATATAGGGGAAGACTATGAGAGGTGCGCAAAAACACAGCGATTTGGGGGAAGCTATGAGAGGTGCATGAAAATATTGCAACATATGGAAACCTATGAGAGGTGCACGAGAACACAGCAATAGAGGGGATGCTATGAGAGGTGTGCGATAACACAGCAAAAAAGGGGAAGGTATGAGAAGTGTGCGAAAACACAGCGATATATGGCGAACTATGGGAGGTGCGTGAAAACAGGGCAATATAGGGGTACGTATGAGAGGTGCATGAAAAGGCAGTGATAAGCGGGAAGCTAGGAGAGGTGCGCGAAAACATATCGAAAAAGGGGAAGCTACTAGAGGTGCGTGAAAAAACTTTGATATAGTGGAAGGTATGAGAGGTGTGCGAAAACACAACGATACAGGGGAAGGTATGAGAGGTGCGCAAAACCACAGCGATATATGGGAGGCTCTGAGAGTTGCGCGAAAGCACGGCGATATCGGAGTAGGTATGAGAGGTGCACGAAAACACAGTCATATAGGGGAAGGTATGAGAGGTGCGTGAGAACATGGCGATATAGGCAAAGCTATCAGAGGTGAGCAGAAACACAGCGATAGAGGGGAAGGTTATTAGAGGTGCGCAAAAACACGATATAGGGGAAGTTATGCGAGGTGCGTGAAAACACAGCGATATAGGGGAAGCTATGGGAGGTGCGTGAAAGCATGGCGATATATGGAAAAGGTATGAAAGGTATATGGCAAACTATGGGAGGTGCGTGAAAACAGGGTGATATAGGGGTAGGTATGAGAGGTGCATGAAAAGACAGTGATAAGCGGGAAGCTATCAGAGGTGCGTGAAAACACATCGATATAGTGGAAGGTATGAGAAGTGTGCGAAAACACAACCATATAGGGGAAGGTATGAGAGGTGCGTGAAAAAACAGCGATATAGGGGAAGCTATGGGAGGTGCCCGAAAACACATCAATATAGGCAAAGCTATGAGAGGTGCGCGAAAGCACAGCGGTATAGTGGAAGGTATGAGAAATGCGCGAAAATACAGTGATATAGGGGAAGATATAGGAGATGCATGAAACCACGGCGATATAGGGGAAGGTATGAGAGATGAGCCAAAACTCAGCTAAAAAGGGGAAATTATGAGAGGTGCCCGAAACCACATCAATATAGGCGAAGCTACCAGAGGTGCGCAAAAACACAGCGATATAGTGGAAAGTATGATAGGTGCGCGAAAAAACAGCGATATATGGGAAGCTATGGGAGGAGTGTGAAAACACAGCGATACAGGGGTAGGTATGAGAGGTGCATGAAAAGACAGAGATAAGTGGGAAGCTATGAGAGGTGCGCGAAAACACAGCAATATAGGGGAAGCTACCAGAGGTGCGTGAAAAAACATCGATATAGTGGAAGGTATGAGAGGTGTGGGAAAACACAGCAATATAGGGGAAGCTATGGGAGGTGCATGAAAGCACAGCGATATAGGGGAATGTATGTGAGGTGCGTTAGAACACTGCGATACAGGGGAAGGTATGAGAGGTGCGCGAAAACACAGTGATATAGGGAAAGATATAGGAGATGCGCGAAAACACGGCGATATAAGAGAAGGTATGAGAGATGCGCAAAAACTCAGCTAAAAAGGGGAAGTTATGAGAGGTGCGCGAAGAAATGGCAATATAGGCAAAGCTGTGAGAGATGAGCAAAAACACAGCAATATAGGGGAAGGTATGAGAGGTGCACGAAAACACAATGATATAGGGGAATCTAGGCGAGATGCATGAAAACACAGCGATATCAGGGAAATTATGAGAGGTGCCCGAAAACACATCAATATAGGCAAAGCTACGAGAGGTGCGCGAAAACACAGCGGTATAGTGGAAGGTATGAGAGGTGCGTGAAAAAACAGCGATATATGGGAAGCTATGGGAGGTGCGTGAAATCAGAGCGAGAAAGGGGAATGTTTGAGAGGTGTGAGAAAACACAGCAATATAGGGGGAGCTAAAGGAGGAGCGTCAAAACAGGGCGATAAAGGGGTAGGTATGAGAGGTGCATGAAAAGACAGTGATAAGCGGGAAGCTATGAGAGGTGCGCAAAAACACAGCGATATAGGGGAGGGTTTGAGTGGTGCACGAAAACATATCGATATAGGGGAAGCTACGAGAGGTGCGTGAAAAAACATCGATATATTGGAAGGTATGAGAGGTGTGCGAAAAGACAACGATATAGGGGAAGGTATGAGAGGTGCGCAACACCACAGCGATATATGGGAAGCTATGGGAGCTGTGTGAAAACACAGCGATACTGGGGTAGGTATGAGAGGTGCATGAAAAGACAGAGATAAGTGGGAAGCTATGAGAGGTGCGCGAAAACACAGCAATATAGGGGAAGCTACCAGAGGTGCGTGAAAAAACATCGATATAGTGGAAGGTATGAGAGGTGTGCGAATGCACAACGATACAGGGGAAGGTATGAGAGGTGCGCAAAACCACAGCGATATATGGGAAGCTATGAGAGTTGCGCGAAAGCACGGCGATATCGGAGTAGGTATGAGAGGTGCACGAAAACACAGTCATATAGGGGAAGGTATGAGAGGTGCGTGAGAACATGGCGATATAGGCAAAGCTATCAGAGGTGAGCAGAAACACAGCGATAGAGGGGAAAGTTATTAGAGGTGCCCAGAAACACGATATAGGGGAAGTTATGCGAGGTGCGTGAAAACACAGCGATATAGGGAAAGCTATGGGAGGTGCGTGAAAGCATGGCGATATATGGAAAAGGTATGAGAGGTGTGCGAAAACATAGTGGTGGAGGTGAAACTATGCGAAGTGCGCGAATACACAGCGATATAGGGGAAGCTATGAGAGGTGCACGAAAACACAGCGATTTGGGGGAAGCTATGAGAGGTGCGTGAAAATATTTCAACATATAGAAACCTATGAGCGGTGCATGAAAAGGTATGCAATGAGAGGTGTGCAATAACACAGCAAAAAAGGGGAAGGTACGAGAAGTGCGCGAAAACGCAACGATATATGGCAAACTATGGGGGGTGCGTGAAAACAGGGCGATATAGGGGTAGGTATGAGAGGTGCATGAAAAGACAGTGATAAGCGGGAAGCTATCAGAGGTGCGTGAAAACACATCGATATAGTGGAAGGTATGAGAAGTGTGCGAAAACACAACCATATAGGGGAAGGTATGAGAGGTGCGTGAAAACACAGCGATATAGGGGAAGCTATGGGAGGTGCCCGAAAACACATCAATATAGGCAAAGCTACGAGAGGTGCGCGAAAACACAGCGGTATAGTGGAAGGTATGAGAGGTGCGTGAAAACACACTGGTATAGTGGAAGATATAGGAGATGTGCAAAAAAACGGCGATATAGGGGAAGGTATGAGAGATGAGCCAAAATTCAGCTAAAAAGGGGAAGTTATGAGAGGTGCGCGAGGACACGGCAATATAGGCAAAGCTGTGAGAGGTGCGCGAAAACACAACGATATAGGGGAAGCTATGCGATATGCGCGAAAGCACAGCGATATCAGGGAAATTATGAGAGGTGCCCGAAAACGCATCAATATAGGCGAAGCTACCAGAGGTGCGCAAAAACACAGCGATATAGTGGAAGGTATGATAGGTGCGCGATATATGGGAAGCTATGGGAGGTGCGTGAAAACACAGCGATACAGGGGTAGGTATGAGAGGTGCATGAAAAGACAGAGATAAGTGGGAAGCTATGAGAGCTGCGCGAAAACACAGCAATATAGGGGAAGCTATGGGAGGTGCATGAAAACACAGCGATATAGGGGAATGTATGTGAGGTGCGTTAGAACACTGCGATACAGGGGAAGGTATGAGAGGTGCGCGAAAACACAGTGATATAGGGAAAGATATAGGAGATGCGCGAAAACACGGCGATATAAGGGAAGGTATGAGAGATGCGCAAAAACTCAGCTAAAAAGAGAAAGTTATGAGAGATGCGCGAAGAAACGGCAATATAGGCAAAACTGTGAGAGATGAGCAAAAACACAGCAATATAGGGAAAGGTATGAGAGGTGCGCAAAAACACAACGATATAGGGGAATCTAGGCGAGATGCGCGAAAACACAGCGATATCAGGGAAATTATGAGAGGTGCCCGAAAACACATCAATATAGGCAAAGCTACGAGAGGTGCGCGAACACACAGCGGTATAGTGGAAGGTATGAGAGGTGCGCGAAAACACAGTGATATAGGGGAAGATATAGGAGATGCGCGAAACCACGGCGATATAGGGGAAGGCATGAGAGATGAGCAAAAACTCAGCTAAAAAAGGGGAAGGTATGAGAGGTGCGCGAGTACATGGCAATGTAGGCAAAGCTGCGAGAGGTGAGCAAATACATAGCTATATATGGGAAGTTATGAGAGGTGCGCGAAAACACAACGATATAGGGGAAGCTATGCGATATGCGCGAAAGCACAGCGATATCAGGGTAATTATGAGAGGTGCCCGAAAACACATCAATATAGGCGAAGCTACCAGAGGTGCGCAAAAACACAGCGATATAGTGGAAGGTATGATAGGTGCGCGCAAAAACAGCGATATATGGGAAGCTATGGGAGGTGCGTGAAATCAGAGCGAGAAAGGGGAATGTATGAGAGGTGTGAGAAAACACAGCAATATAGGGGGAGCTAAAGGAGGAGCGTCAAAACAGGGCGATAAAGGGGTAGGTATGAGAGGTGCATGAAAAGACAGTGATAAGCGGGAAGCTATGAGAGGTGCGCGAAAACACAGTGATATAGGGGAAGATATAGGAGATGTGCGAAACCACGGCGATATAGGGGAAGGCATGAGAGATGAGCAAAAACTCAGCTAAAAAAGGGGAAGGTATGAGAGGTGCGCGAGCACACGGCAATGTAGGCAAAGCTGCGAGAGGTGAGCAAATACATAGCTATATATGGGAAGTTATGAGAGGTGCGTGAAAACACAACGATATAGGGGAAGCTATGCGATATGCGCGAAAGCACAGCGATATCAGGGAAATTATGAGAGGTGCCCGAAAACACATCAATTTAGGCGAAGCTACCAGAGGTGCGCAAAAACACAGCGATATAGTGGAAGGTATGATAGGTGTGCGAAAAAACAGCGATATATGGGAAGCTATGGGAGGTGCGTGAAATCAGAGCGAGAAAGGGGAATGTATGAGAGGTGTGAGAAAACACAGCAATATAGGGGGAGCTAAAGGAGCAGCGTCAAAACAGGGCGATAAAGGGGTAGGTATGAGAGGTGCATGAAAAGACAGTGATAAGCGGGAAGCTATGAGAGGTGCGCAAAAACACAGCGATATAGGGGAGGGTTTGAGTGGTGCACGAAAACATATCGATATAGGGGAAGCTACGAGAGGTGCGTGAAAAAACATCGATATATTGGAAGATATGAGAGGTGTGCGAAAAGACAACGATATAGGGGAAGGTATGAGAGGTGCGCAACACCACAGCGATATATGGGAAGCTATGGGAGGTGTGTGAAAACACAGCGATACAGGGGTAGGTATGAGAGGTGCATGAAAAGACAGAAATAAGTGGGAAGCTATGAGAGGTGCGCGAAAACACAGTGATATAATGAAAGATATAGGAGATGCGCGAAAACACGGCGATATAAGGGAAGGTATGAGAGATGCGCAAAAACTCAGCTAAAAAGGGGAAGTTATGAGAGGTGCGCGAAGAAACGGCAATATAGGCAAAGCTGTGAGAGGTGAGCAAAAAACACAGCAATATAGGGGAAGGTATGAGAGGTGCGCGAAAACACAACGATATAGGGGAATCTAGGCGAGATGCGCGAAAACTCAGCGATATCAGGGAAATTATGAGAGGTGCCCGAAAACACATCAATATAGGCAAAGCTACGAGAGGTGCGCGAAAACACAGCTGTATAGTGGAAGGTATCAGAGGTGCGCAAAAACACAGGGATATAGGGGAAGATATAGGAGATGCATGAAACCACGGCGATATAGGGGAAGGTATGAGAGATGCGCAAAAACTCAGCTAAAAAGGGGAAGTTATGAGAGGTGCGCGAAGAAACGGCAATATAGGCAAAGCTGTGAGAGGTGAGCAAAAACACAGCAATGTAGGAGAAGGTATGAGAGGTGCGCGAAAACACAACGATATAGGGGAATCTAGGCGAGATGCGCGAAAACACAACGATATGAGGGAAATTATGGGAGGTGCCCGAAAACACATCAATATAGGCAAAGCTACGAGAGGTGCGCGAAAACACAGCGGTATAGTGGAAGGTATCAGAGGTGCGCAAAAACACAGGGATATAGGGGAAGATATAGTAGATGCATGAAACCATGGCGATATAGGGGAAGGTATGAGAGATGAGCAAAAACTCAGCTAAAAAGGGGAAGTTATGAGAGGTGCGCGAGGACACGGCAATATAGGCAAAGCTGTGAGAGGTGAGCAAAAAACACAGCAATATAGGGGAAGGTATGAGAGGTGCGCGAAAACACAACGATATAGGGGAATCTAGGCGAGATGCGCGAAAACTCAGCGATATCAGGGAAATTATGAGAGGTGCCCGAAAACACATCAATATATGCAAAGCTACGAGAGGTGCACGAAAACACAGCGGTATAGTGGAAGGTATCAGAGGTGCGCAAAAACACAGGGATATATAGTGGAAGATATAGGAGATGCATGAAACCACGGCGATATAGGGTAAGGTATGAGAGATGCGCAAAAACTCAGCTAAAAAGGGGAAGTTATGAGAGGTGCGCGAAGAAACGGCAATATAGGCAAAGCTGTGAGAGGTGAGCAAAAACACAGCAATGTAGGGGAAGGTATGAGAGGTGCGCGAAAACACAACGATATAGGGGAATCTAGGCGAGATGCGCGAAAACACAACGATATCAGGGAAATTATGGGAGGTGCCCGAAAACACATCAATATAGGCAAAGCTACGAGAGGTGCGCGAAAACACAGCGGTATAGTGGAAGGTATCAGAGGTGCGCAAAAACACAGGGATATAGGGGAAGATATAGGAGATGCATGAAACCACGGCGATATAGGGGAAGGTATGAGAGATGAGGAAAAACTCAGCTAAAAAGGGGAAGTTATGAGAGGTGCCCGAAAACACATCGATATAGGCGAAGCTACAAGAGGTGCGCGAAAACACAACTATATAGTGGAAGGTATGAGAGGTGCGCGAAAACATATCGATATAGGGGAAGCTACTAGAGGTGCGTGAAAAAACTTCGATATAGTGGAAGGTATGAGAGGTGTGCGAAAACACAACGATACAGGGGAAGATATGAGAGGTGCGCAAAACCACAGCGATATATGGGAAGCTATGAGAGTTGCGCGAAAGCACGGCGATATCGGAGTAGGTATGAGAGGTGCACGAAAACACAGTCATATAGAGGAAGGTATGACAGGTGCGTGAGAACATGGCGATATAGGCAAAGCTATCAGAGGTGAGCAGAAACACAGCGATAGAGGGGAAGGTTATTAGAGGTGCGCAAAAACACGATATAGGGGAAGTTATGCGAGGTGCGTGAAAACACAGCGATATAGGGGAAGCTATGGGAGGTGCGTGAAAGCATGGCGATATATGGAAAAGGTATGAGAGGTGTGCGAAAACATAGTGGTGGAGGTGAAGCTATGCGAAGTGCGCGAATACACAGCGATATAGGGGAAGCTATGAGAGGTGCACGAAAACACAGCGATTTGGGGGAAGCTATGAGAGGTGCGTGAAAATATTTCAACATATGGAAACCTATGAGGGGTGCATGAGAACACAGCAATAGAGGGTATGCAATGAGAGGTGTGCGATAACACAGCAAAAAAGGGGAAGGTACGAGAAGTGCGCGAAAACGCAACGATATATGGCAAAATATGGGAGGTGCGTGAAAACAGGGCGATATAGGGGTAGGTATGAGAGCTTCATGAAAAGACAGTGATAAGCGGGAAGCTATCAGAGGTGCGTGAAAACACATCGATATAGTGGAAGGTATGAGAATGTGCGAAAACACAACCATATAGGGGAAGGTATGAGAGGTGCGTGAAAACACAGCGATATAGGGAAAGATATAGGAGATGCGCGAAAACACGGCGATATAAGGGAAGGTATGAGAGATGCGCAAAAACTCAGCTAAAAAGGGGAAGTTATGAGAGGTGCGCGAAGAAACGGCAATATAGGCAAAGCTGTGAGAGGTGAGCAAAAACACAGCAATATAGGGGAAGGTATGAGAGGTGCGCGAAAAGACAACGATATAGGGGAATCTAGGCGAGATGCGCGAAAACACAGCGATATCAGGGAAATTATGAGAGGTGCCCGAAAACACATCAATATAGGCAAAGCTACGAGAGGTGCGCGAAAACACAGCGGTATAGTGGAAGGTATGATAGGTGCGCGAAAAAACAGCAATACATGGGAAGCTATGGAAGGTGCGTGAAATCAGAGCGAGAAAGGGGAATGTATGAGAGGTGTGAGAAAACACAGCAATATAGGGGGAGCTAAAGGAGGAGTGTCAAAACAGGGCGATAAAGGGGTAGGTATGAGAGGTGCATGAAAAGACAGTGATAAGCGGGAAGCTATGAGAGGTGCGCAAAAACACAGCGATATAGGGGAGGGTTTGAGTGGTGCGCGAAAACATATTGATATAGGGGAAGCTACAAGAGGTGCGTGAAGAAACATCAATATATTGGAAGGTATGAGAGGTGTGCGAAAAGACAACGATATAGGGGAAGGTATGAGAAGTGCGCAACACCACAGCGATATATGGGAAGCTATGGGAGGTGCGTGAAAACACAGCGATACAGGGGTAGGTATGAGAGGTGCATGAAAAGACAGAGATAATTGGGAAGCTATGAGAGGTGCGCGAAAACACAGCAATATAGGGGAAGCTACCAGAGGTGCGTGAAAAAACATCGATATAGTGGAAGTTATGAGAGGTGTGCGAAAACACAACGATATAGGGGAAGTTATGAGAGGTGCGCAAAACCACAGCGATATATGGGAAGCTATGAGAGGTGCGCGAAAAAACGGCGATATTGGGGAAGGTATGAGAGATGAGCGAAATCTCTGTTAAATAGGGGAAGGTATGAGAGTTGCGTGAGAACATGGCGATATAGGCAAAGCCATCAGAGATGAGAAAAAACACAGCGATAGAGGGGAAGGTTATTAGAGGTCCGCGAAAACACGATATAGAGGAAGCTATGCGAGGTGCGTGAAAACACAGCAATATAGGCGAAGCTATGGGAGGTGCATGAAAACACAGCAATATAAGGGAAGGTATGAGAGATGCGCAAAAACTCAGCTAAAAAGGGGAAGTTATGAGAGGTGCGCGAAGAAACGGCAATATAGGCCAAGCTGTGAGAAGTGAGCAAAAACACAGCAATATAGGGGAAGGTATGAGAGGTGCGCGAAAACACAACGATATAGGGGAATCTAGGCGAGATGCGCGAAAACACAGCGATATCAGGGAAATTATGAGAGTTGCACGAAAACACATCGATATAGGCGAAGCTACAAGAGGTGCGTGAAAAAACATCGATATAGTGGAAGTTATGAGAGGTGTGCGAAAACACAACGATATAGGGGAAGTTATGAGAGGTGCGCAAAACCACAGCGAAATATGGGAAGCTATGAGAGGTGCGCGAAAAAACGGCGATATTGGGGAAGGTATGAGAGATGAGCGAAATCTCTGTTAAATAGGGGAAGGTATGAGAGGTGCGTGAGAACATGGCGATATAGGCAAAGCCATCAGAGATGAGAAAAAACACAGCGATAGAGGGGAAGGTTATTAGAGGTGCGCGAAAACACGATATAGACGAAGCTATGCGAGGTGCGTGAAAACACAGCAATATAGGCGAAGCTATGAGAGGTGCACGAAAACACAGCGATTTGGGGGAAGCTATGAGAGGTGCGTGAAAATATTTCAACATATGGAAACCTATGAGGGGTGCATGAGAACACAGCAATAGAGGGTATGCAATGAGAGGTGTGCGATAACACAGCAAAAAAGGGGAAGGTACGAGAAGTGCGCGAAAACGCAACGATATATGGCAAAATATGGGAGGTGCGTGAAAACAGGGCGATATAGGGGTAGGTATGAGAGCTGCATGAAAAGACAGTGATAAGCGGGAAGCTATCAGAGGTGCGTGAAAAAACATCGATATAGTGGAAGTTATGAGAGGTGTGCGAAAACACAACGATATAGGGGAAGTTATGAGAGGTGCGCAAAACCACAGCGAAATATGGGAAGCTATGAGAGGTGCGCGAAAAAACGGCGATATTGGGGAAGGTATGAGAGATGAGCGAAATCTCTGTTAAATAGGGGAAGGTATGAGAGGTGCGTGAGAACATGGCGATATAGGCAAAGCCATCAGAGATGAGAAAAAACACAGCGATAGAGGGGAAGCTATGAGAGGTGCACGAAAACACAGCAATATAGGGGAAGCTCTGAAACATGCGCGAAAACACAGCGATATAGGGGTATGTATGCGAGGTGTATCAAAACACAATGATACATGGGAAGCTATGAGAGGTGCGTGAAAACACAGCGATTTGGGGGAAGCTATGGGAGGTGCACGAAAACATTGCAATATATGGAAAGCTATGAGAGCTGCACGAGAACACAGTGATATGGGGAAGGTATGATAGGCACTCGAAAACAGAGCGATGTAGGAGAAGGTATGAGAGGTGTGCGAAAACACAGCGATGGAGCGGAAGCTATGCGAGATGCACCAGATGAAGGTAATATGGGAGAAGATATGAGAGGTACGTAAAAACACAGAGATTTGGGGATAGCGATGAGAGGTGTGCAAAAATATCGCAATATATGGGAAGCTATGACAGGTGCGCGAGTACACAGTGATATAGGTGAAGGTAGGATAGGCACTCGAAAACAGAGCGATGTTGGGGAACCTATGGGAGGTGTATGAAACCACAGCGATATAGGGGAAGTTATGAGAGGTGCGCGAAAATACATTGATATAGGGGAAGCTACGAGAGGTGCGCGGAAACGCAGCGAGATAGTGGAAGGTATGAGAGGTGCGCGAAAACATAGCGATATATGGGAAGCTATGGGATGTGCACGAAAACAGAGCGATGGAGGGGAAGCTATGCGAGGTACGCCAGATGACGGCAATATGGAAGAAGATATGAGAGGTACGCAAAACCACAGCGATTTGCGGATGGCGATGAGAGGTGCGCGAAAGCATCGCAATATATGGGAAGCTATGAGAGGTGCGCGAAAACACGGCGAGATATAGGGGAAGGTATGAGAGGTTCAAGAAAACACAGCGATATAGGGGAAGCTATGGGAGGTGCGTGAAAACACGGCGTTATGGGAGAAACTATGAGAAGTGCGCGAAAACACAGCGATGTAGGGGAAGGTATGAGGGGTGCCCGAAAACACAGCGATATATGGGAAGCCAGGGGAGGTGCACAACATTGAGAGACATAGGGGAAGGTAGCTGAAGTGCGAGAAAACACAGCGATATTGGGGAAGCTATGAGAGGTGTGCGAAAACATGGCAATATAGGGGACGCTATGTGAGGTGCGTGAAAACACAGCGATCTAACTGAAGCTATGAGAGGTGTGCGAAAATATTGCCATATATGGCAAGCTATGAGAGGTGTGCAAAAACAGTGATATAGCGGAAGCAGTGGGAGGTATGCGAAAACACAGCAATATAGGGGAAGCTATGAAAGCTGTTTGATAACACAGCGATATAGGGAAAGATGTGAGAGGTGTGCGAAAACATGGTGATACCAAGGAAGCTACGAGAGGTGCATGAAAACACATCGATACAGTGGCAGGTATGAGAGGTGCACAAAAACAAAATGACATAGGGGCAGGGATTGAGATGCGCGAAAACACAGAGATATAGGGGAAGCTACGGAAGGTGCGTGAAATCACAGCGATATCGGGGAAGCTATGGGAGGTGCGTGAAATCACAGCGATATCGGGGAAGCTATGGGAGGTGTGCGAAAGCACAGCGATACGGGGGAAGGTATAAGAGGTGCGCAAAAACACAGCCATATTGGGGAATCTATGGGTGGTGCGCGAAAAAACAATCGATAATGGGAAGGTATGGGGGGTGCGCAAAAACACAGCGCTATAGGGGAAGATATGAGAGGTGCACAAAAACACAACAACATAGAGGACGTTATGCGAGGTGCGCGAAAACACAGCGATCTAGGGGAAGGTATGAGAGGTGCACGACAACACAGCGATATAGGGGAAGGTATAAGAGGTGCCAGAAAACACAGTGATGTAGGGGATGCTATGGGAGGTGCGCGAAAACACGGCGATATAGGCACAGCTCTGAGAGGTCAGCAAAAACACAGCGATATGGGAGAAGGTATGAGAGGTGTGCGAAAACAGAACGATAGAAGGGAAACAATGCGAGGTGCGCGAAAACACAGCAATATAGGGGAAGCTATGAGAGGTGCAAGAAAACACAGCCATATATGGGAAGCTACGGGAGGTGCACGAAAACAGAGCGATGTAGGAGAAGTTATGAGAGGTGCGAGAAAACATAGCGATATATGGGAAGCTATGGGAGGTGCACGAAAACAGAGCGATGGACGGGAAGCTATGCGAGGTGTGCGAAAGTATCGCCATATATGGCAAGCTATGAGAGGTGTGCAAAAACAGTGATTAGCGGAAGCAGTGGGAGGTATGCGAAAACACAGCAATATAGGGGAAGCTTGAAAGCTCTCGATAACACAGCGATATAGGGAACGATATGAGAGGTGCGCGAAAACGCAGCGATATAGGGGAAGGTATCAGAGGAGTGCGAAAACACAATAATATTGGGGAAGCTATGTGAGGTGCGGGAAAACACAGCAATATAGGAGAAGCTTGAAAGCTCTCGATAACACAGCGATATAGGGAACGATATGAGAGGTGCGCGAAAACGCAGCGATATAGGGGAAGGTATCAGAGGAGTGCGAAAACACAATAATATTGGGGAAGCTATGTGAGGTGCGGGAAAACACAGCAATATAGGAGAAACTCTGAGAGGAGCGCATAAACACAGTGATTTGGGGAAAGCGATGAGAGGTGCGGGAAAACATCGCAATATATGGGAAGCTATGATAGGTGCGCGAAAACACGGCGAGAAATGGGTAGTTATGGGAGGTGCATGAGAAAACAGCAATATGGGGAAGGTATGAGAGGTGGCGAAAACACATCGATATAGTGGAAGGTATTCGAGATGCGCGAAAACACAGCTATATAGGGGAAGCTATGAGAGGTCTGCAAAAACACGCGTTATAGGGGCAGGTATGAGAGGTGCGTGAAAACACATCAATACCAGGGAAGCTACAAGGGGTGCGCAAACACACATCGATATACTTCAAGTTATGAGAGGAGCGCGAAAACACAACAATATAGGGTAAGCTATGCAAGGTGCGCGAAAACACAGTGATATAGGGGAAGCTATGAGAGATGCGAGAAAACACAGCGATATAGGGGTAGATGTGAGAGGTGCACGAAAACACCGCGATCTAGGTGAAGCTATAAGAGGTGAGCGAAAACACAGCGATATACGAGAAGGTATCAGAGGTGTGCGAAAACTCAATGATATTGGGGAAGCTATGTGAGATGCGGGAAAACAGAACAATATAGGAGAAGCTATGAGAGGTGCGCGAAAGCACAGCCATATTGGGGAAGTTATGGGAAGTGCACGAAAACACAGCGATAATGGGACGGTATGGGAGGTGCACGACAACACAGCGATAATGGGATGGTATGGGAGGTGCACGACAACACAGCGATAATGGGATGGTATGGGAGGTGCACGACAACAGAGCGATATAGGGGAAGGTTTCCTAGGTGAGAGAAAACACAGCGATATAGGGGAAGCTATGGGAGGTGCGAGAAAACACAGCAATATAGGGGTAGGTATGTGAGGTGCTTGAAAACACAGTGCTATATGGGAAATTATGGGAGGTTTGTGAAAACACGGCGATATAGGCACAGCTGTGAAAGGTCAGCAAAAACACAGTGATATAGGGGAAGGTATGAGAGATGCGCGAAAACAGCGATTTGGGGAAGCTATGAGAGGTGCACGAAAACATTGCAATATATGGAAATCTATGACAGGTGCATGAGAACACAGCGATATAGGGGAAGAAATGATAGGCACGCAAAAACACAGCGATGTAGGGGAACCTATGGGAGGTGCGCGAAAACACAGCAATATATGGGAAGCTATGGGAGGTGCACAAAAACAGTGATATAGGGGAAGCTATGAGAGATGCGAGAAAACACAGCGATATAGAGGAAGCTACGGGAGATGCACGAAATCACAGTGATATCGGGGAAGCTATGGGAGGTGTGCGAAAGCACAGCGATACAGGGGAAGGTATAAGAGGTGCGAGAAAACACAGCCATATTTGGAAATTTATGGGAGGTGCGCAAAAACACAGCGATGTAGGGGAATGTATGAGAGGTGCGAGAAAACACAGCGATATAGGGCAAGCTATGGGAGGTGCGTGAAAACACAGCGTTATGGGAGAAAGTATGAGAGGTGCACGAAAACACAGTGATGTACGCGAAGGTATGAGAGGTGCAAGAAAACTCAGCAATATATGGGAAGCCATGGGAAGTGCACGACAACAGCCATATATAGGGGAAGGTGGCAGAGGTGCGAGAAAACACAGCGATATAGGGGAAGCTGTGGGAGGTGTGCGAAAACATGGCAATATAGGGGACGCTATGTGAGGTGCGTGAAAACACAGCGATCTAGGGGAAGCTATGAGAGGTTCACGAAAACATGGCGATATAGGGGAAGCTCTTTGAGGAGCGTGAAAACACAGCGATCAAGAGGAATCTCTGAGAGGTTTGTGAAAATATAACAATATATGGCAAGCTATGAGAGGTGTACGAAAACAGCAAGGAAGCGGAAACAATGGGAGGTATGCAAAAACACAGCAATATAGGGGAAGCTATGAGAGCTGCTTGATAACACAGCGATATAGGGGTAGATGTGAGAGGTGCACGAAAACACCGCGATCTAGGTGAAGCTATAAGAGGTGAGCGAAAACACAGCGATATACGAGAAGGTATCAGAGGTGTGCGAAAACTCAATGATATTGGGGAAGCTATGTGAGATGCGGGAAAACAGAACAATATAGGAGAAGCTATGAGAGGTGCGCGAAAGCACAGCCATATTGGGGAAGTTATGGGAAGTGCACGAAAACACAGCGATAATGGGACGGTATGGGAGGTGCACGACAACATAGCGATAATGGGACGGTATGGGAGGTGCACGACAACAGAGCGATATAGGGGAAGGTTTCCTAGGTGAGAGAAAACACAGCGATATAGGGGAAGCTATGGGAGGTGCGAGAAAACACAGCAATATAGGCGAAGCTATGAGAGGTGCACGAAAACACAGCGATTTGGGGGAAGCTATGAGAGGTGCGTGAAAATATTTCAACATATGGAAACCTCTGAGGGGTGCATGAGAACACAGCAATAGAGGGTATGCAATGAGAGGTGTGCGATAACACAGCAAAAAAGGGGAAGGTACGAGAAGTGCGCGAAAACGCAACAATATATGTCAAAATATGGGAGGTGCGTGAAAACAGGGCGATATAGGGGTAGGTATGAGAGCTGCATGAAAAGACAGTGATAAGCGGGAAGCTATCAGAGGTGCGTGAAAACACATCGATATAGTGGAAGGTATGAGAATGTGCGAAAACACAACCATATAGGGGAAGGTATGAGAGGTGCGTGAAAACAGCGATATAGGGAAAGATATAGGAGATGCGCGAAAACACGGCGATATAAGGGAAGGTATGAGAGATGCGCAAAAACTCAGCTAAAAAGGGGAAGTTATGAGAGGTGCGCGAAGAAACGGCAATATAGGCAAAGCTGTGAGAGGTGAGCAAAAACACAGCAATATAGGGGAAGGTATGAGAGGTGCGCGAAAAGACAACGATATAGGGGAATCTAGGCGAGATGCGCGAAAACACAGCGATATCAGGGAAATTATGAGAGGTGCCCGAAAACACATCAATATAGGCAAAGATACGAGAGGTGCGCGAAAACACAGCGGAAAAGTGGAAGGTATGATAGGTGCGCGAAAAAACAGCAATACATGGGAAGCTATGGAAGGTGCGTGAAATCAGAGCGAGAAAGGGGAATGTATGAGAGGTGTGAGAAAACACAGCAATATAGGGGGAGCTAAAGGAGGAGTGTCAAAACAGGGCGATAAAGGGGTAGGTATGAGAGGTGCATGAAAAGACAGTGATAAGCGGGAAGCTATGAGAGGTGCGCAAAAACACAGCGATATAGGGGAGGGTTTGAGTGGTGCGCGAAAACATATTGATATAGTGGAAGCTACAAGAGGTGCGTGAAGAAACATCGATATATTGGAAGGTATGAGAGGTGTGCGAAAAGACAACGATATAGGGGAAGGTATGAGAAGTGCGCAACACCACAGCGATATATGGGAAGCTATGGGAGGTGCGTGAAAACACAGCGATACAGGGGTAGGTATGAGAGGTGCATGAAAAGACAGAGATAAGTGGGAAGCTATGAGAGGTGCGCGAAAACACAGCAATATAGGGGAAGCTACCAGAGGTGCGTGAAAAAACATCGATATAGTGGAAGTTATGAGAGGTGTGCGAAAACACAACGATATAGGGGAAGTTATGAGAGGTGCGCAAAACCACAGCGATATATGGGAAGCTATGAGAGGTGCGAGAAAAAACGGCGATATTGGGGAAGGTATGAGAGATGAGCGAAATCTCTGTTAAATAGGGGAAGGTATGAGAGGTGCGTGAGAACATGGCGATATAGGCAAAGCCATCAGAGATGAGAAAAAACACAGCGACAGAGGGGAAGGTTATTAGAGGTGCGCGAAAACACGATATAGACGAAGCTATGCGAGGTGCGTGAAAACACAGCAATATAGGCGAAGCTATGGGAGGTGCATGAAAACACAGCGATATAAGGGAAGGTATGAGAGATGCGCAAAAACTCAGCTAAAAAGGGGAAGTTATGAGAGGTGCGCGAAGAAACGGCAATATAGGCAAAGCTGTGAGAGGTGAGCAAAAACACAGCAATATAGGGGAAGGTATGAGAGGTGCGCGAAAACACAACGATATAGGGGAATCTATGCAAGATGCGCGAAAACACAGCGATATCAGAGAAATTATGAGAGGTGCCCGAAAACACATCGATATAGGCAAAGCTACGAGAGGTGCGCGAAAACACAGCGGTATAGTGGAATGTATCAGTGGTGCGCAAAAACACAGGGATATAGGGGAAGATATAGGAGATGCATGAAACCACGGCGATATAGGGGAAGGTATGAGAGATGAGCAAAAACTCAGCTAAAAAGGGGAAGTTATGAGAGGTGCGCGAGGACACGGCAATATAGGCAGAGCTGTGAGAGGTGAGCAAAAACACAGCGATATAGGGGAAGGTATGAGAGGTGTGCGAAAACACAATGATATAGGGGAATCTATGCGAGATGCGCGAAAACACAGCGATATCAGAGAAATTATGAGAGGTGCCCGAAAACACATCGATATAGGGGAAGCTACCAGAGGTGCGCGAATACACAGCGATATAGGCGAAGCTATGAGAGGTGCACCAAAACACAGCGATTTGGGGGAAGCTATGAGAGGTGCGTGAAAATATTTCAACATATGGAAACCTATGAGGGGTGCATGAGAACACAGCAATAGAGGGTATGCAATGAGAGGTGTGCGATAACACAGCAAAAAAGGGGAAGGTACGAGAAGTGCGCGAAAACGCAACGATATATGGCAAAATATGGGAGGTGCGTGAAAACAGGGCGATATAGGGGTAGGTATGAGAGCTGCATGAAAAGACAGTGATAAGCGGGAAGCTATCAGAGGTGCGTGAAAAAACATCGATATAGTGGAAGTTATGAGAGGTGTGCGAAAACACAACGATATAGGGGAAGTTATGAGAGGTGCGCAAAACCACAGCGAAATATGGGAAGCTATGAGAGGTGCGCGAAAAAACGGCGATATTGGGGAAGGTATGAGAGATGAGCGAAATCTCTGTTAAATAGGGGAAGGTATGAGAGGTGCGTGAGAACATGGCGATATAGGCAAAGCCATCAGAGATGAGAAAAAACACAGCGATAGAGGGGAAGGTTATTAGAGGTGCGCGAAAACACGATATAGACGAAGCTATGCGAGGTGCGTGAAAACACAGCAATATAGGCGAAGCTATGAGAGGTGCACGAAAACACAGCGATTTGGGGGAAGCTATGAGAGGTGCGTGAAAATATTTCAACATATGGAAACCTCTGAGGGGTGCATGAGAACACAGCAATAGAGGGTATGCAATGAGAGGTGTGTGATAACACAGCAAAAAAGGGGAAGGTACGAGAAGTGCGCGAAAACGCAACGATATATGGCAAAATATGGGAGGTGCGTGAAAACAGGGCGATATAGGGGTAGGTATGAGAGCTGCATGAAAAGACAGTGATAAGCGGGAAGCTATCAGAGGTGCGTGAAAACACATCGATATAGTGGAAGGTATGAGAATGTGCGAAAACACAACCATATAGGGGAAGGTATGAGAGGTGCGTGAAAACACAGCGATATAGGGAAAGATATAGGAGATGCGCGAAAACACGGCGATATAAGGGAAGGTATGAGAGATGCGCAAAAACTCAGCTAAAAAGGGGAAGTTATGAGAGGTGCGCGAAGAAACGGCAATATAGGCAAAGCTGTGAGAGGTGAGCAAAAACACAGCAATATAGGGGAAGGTATGAGAGGTGCGCGAAAAGACAACGATATAGGGGAATCTAGGCGAGATGCGCGAAAACACAGCGATATCAGGGAAATTATGAGAGGTGCCCGAAAACACATCAATATAGGCAAAGATACGAGAGGTGCGCGAAAACACAGCGGAAAAGTGGAAGGTATGATAGGTGCGCGAAAAAACAGCAATACATGGGAAGCTATGGAAGGTGCGTGAAATCAGAGCGAGAAAGGGGAATGTATGAGAGGTGTGAGAAAACACAGCAATATAGGGGGAGCTAAAGGAGGAGTGTCAAAACAGGGCGATAAAGGGGTAGGTATGAGAGGTGCATGAAAAGACAGTGATAAGCGGGAAGCTATGAGAGGTGCGCAAAAACACAGCGATATAGGGGAGGGTTTGAGTGGTGCGCGAAAACATATTGATATAGTGGAAGCTACAAGAGGTGCGTGAAGAAACATCGATATATTGGAAGGTATGAGAGGTGTGCGAAAAGACAACGATATAGGGGAAGGTATGAGAAGTGCGCAACACCACAGCGATATATGGGAAGCTATGGGAGGTGCGTGAAAACACAGCGATACAGGGGTAGGTATGAGAGGTGCATGAAAAGACAGAGATAAGTGGGAAGCTATGAGAGGTGCGCGAAAACACAGCAATATAGGGGAAGCTACCAGAGGTGCGTGAAAAAACATCGATATAGTGGAAGTTATGAGAGGTGTGCGAAAACACAACGATATAGGGGAAGTTATGAGAGGTGCGCAAAACCACAGCGATATATGGGAAGCTATGAGAGGTGCGAGAAAAAACGGCGATATTGGGGAAGGTATGAGAGATGAGCGAAATCTCTGTTAAATAGGGGAAGGTATGAGAGGTGCGTGAGAACATGGCGATATAGGCAAAGCCATCAGAGATGAGAAAAAACACAGCGACAGAGGGGAAGGTTATTAGAGGTGCGCGAAAACACGATATAGACGAAGCTATGCGAGGTGCGTGAAAACACAGCAATATAGGCGAAGCTATGGGAGGTGCATGAAAACACAGCGATATAAGGGAAGGTATGAGAGATGCGCAAAAACTCAGCTAAAAAGGGGAAGTTATGAGAGGAGCGCGAAGAAACGGCAATATAGGCAAAGCTGTGAGAGGTGAGCAAAAACACAGCAATATGGGGGAAGGTATGAGAGGTGCGCGAAAACACAACGATATAGGGGAATCTATGCAAGATGCGCGAAAACACAGCGATATCAGAGAAATTATGAGAGGTGCCCGAAAACACATCGATATAGGCAAAGCTACGAGAGGTGCGCGAAAACACAGCGGTATAGTGGAATGTATCAGAGGTGCGCAAAAACACAGGGATATAGGGGAAGATATAGGAGATGCATGAAACCACGGCGATATAGGGGAAGGTATGAGAGATGAGCAAAAACTCAGCTAAAAAGGGGAAGTTATGAGAGGTGCGCGAGGACACGGCAATATAGGCAGAGCTGTGAGAGGTGAGCAAAAACACAGCGATATAGGGGAAGGTATGAGAGGTGTGCGAAAACACAATGATATAGGGGAATCTATGCGAGATGCGCGAAAACACAGCGATATCAGAGAAATTATGAGAGGTGCCCGAAAACACATCGATATAGGGGAAGCTACCAGAGGTGCGCGAATACACAGCGATATAGGGGAAGCTATGAGAGGTGCACGAAAACACAGCGATTTGGGGTAAGCTATGAGAGGTGCGTGAAAATATTTCAACATATAGAAACCTATGAGGGGTGCATGAGAACACAGCAATAGAGGGTATGCAATGAGAGGTGTGCGATAACACAGCAAAAAAGGGGAAGGTACGAGAAGTGCGCGAAAACGCAACGATATATGGCAAACTATGGGAGGTGCATGAAAACAGGGCGATATAGGGGTAGGTATGAGAGGTGCATGAAAAGACAGTGATAAGCGGGAAGCTATCAGAGGCGCGTGAAAACACATCGATATAGTGGAAGGTATGAGAAGTGTGCGAAAACACAACCATATAGGGGAAGGTATGAGAGGTGCGTGAAAACACAGCGATATAGGGGAAGCTATGGGAGGCGCCCGAAAACACATCAATATAGGCAAAGCTACGAGAGGTGCGCGAAAACACAGCGGTATAGTGGAAGGTATGAGAGGTGCGCGAAAACACAGTGATATAGTGGAAGATATAGGAGATGCATGAAACCACGGCGATATAGGGGAAGGTATGAGAGATGAGCCAAAACTCAGCTAAAAAGGGGAAGTTATGAGAGGTGCGCGAGGACACGGCAATATAGGCAAAGCTGTGAGAGGTGAGCAAAAACACAGCGATATATGGGAAGCTATGGGAGGGGCATGAAATCAGAGCGAGAAAGAGGAAGGTATGAGAGGTGTGAGAAAACACAGCAATATAGGGGGAGCTATGGGAGGTGTGTGAAAACAGGGCGATATAGGGGTAGGTATGAGAGGTGCATGAAAAGAAAGTGATAAGCGGGAAGCTATGAGAGGTGCGCGAAAACACAGCAATATAGGGGAAACTATAGGAGGTGCGTGAAAGCACAGCGATATAGGAGAATGTATGGGAGGTGCGTTAAAACACTGCGATACAGGGGAATGTATGAGAGGTGCGCGAAAACACAGTGATATAGGGGAAGATATAGGAGATGCGCGATAACACGGCGATATAGGGGAAGGTATGAGAGATGAGCAAAAACTCAGTTAAAAAGGGGAAGGTATAAGAGGTGCGTGAGAACATGGCGATATAGGCAAAGCTATCAGAGGTGAGCAAAAACACAGTGATATAGGGGAAGGTTATTAGAGGTTCTCGAAATCACAATATAGGGGAAGCTATGCGAGGGACGTGAAAACATAGCGATATAGGGGAAGCTATGGGAGGGCGTGAAAACACAGTGATACAGGGGGAAGTATGAGAGGTGCGCGAAAACACAGTGATATAGGGGAAGATATAGGAGATGCGCGAAAACACGGCGATATAGGGGAAGGTATGAGAGATGCGCGAAAACACAGCGATATATGAGAAGCTATGGGAGGTGCGCAAAAACACAGCGATTTGGGGGACGCTATGAGAGGTGCACGAAAATATTGCAACATATAGAAGCCTATGATAGGTGCACGAGAACACAGCAATAGAGGGGATGCTATGAGAGGTGTGCGATAACACAGCAAAAAAGGGGAAGGTATGAGAAGTGTGCGAAAACACTGCGATATATGGCGAACTATGGGAGGTGCGTGAAAACAGGGCAATATAGGAGTACGTATGAGAGGTGCATGAAAAGACAGTGATAAGCGGGAAGCTATGAGAGGTGCTTCGAAAACATATCAATATAGGGGAAGGTACTAGAGGTGCATGAAAAAACTTCGATATAGTGGAAGGTATGAGAGGTGTGCGAAAACTCAACGATATAGGGGAAGGTATGAGAGGTGCGCAAGACCATAGCGATATATGGGAAGCTATGAGAGTCGCACGAAAGCTATCAGAGGTGAGCAAATACACAGTGATATAGGGGAAGGTTATTAGAGGTGCACGAAAACACGATATAGGGGAAGCTATGCGAGGGGTGTGAAAACAGCGATATAGGGGAAGCTATGGGAGGGCGTGAAAACACAGCAATACAGGGGAAGGTATGAGAGGTGCGCGAAAACACAGTGATATAGGGGAAGATATAGGAGATGCGCGAAAACACGGCGATATAGGGGAAGGTATGAGAGATGAGCAAAAGCTCAGCTAAAAAGGGGAAGGTATGAGAGGTGCACGAGTACACGGCAATATAGGCAAAGCTGTGAGAGGTGAGCAAATACATAGCTATATATGGGAAGGTATGAGAGGTGCGCAAAAACACAACGATATAGGGGAAGCTATGCGATATGCGTGAAAGCACAGCGATATCAGGGAAATTACGAGAGGTGCCCGAAAACACATCAATATAGGCGAAGCTACGAGAGGTGCGCGAAAACACAGCGATATAGTGGAAGGTATGAGAGGTGCGCGAAAACACAGCGATATATGGGAAGCTATGGGAGGTGCATGAAATCAGAGCGAGAAAGGGGAAGGTATGAGAGGTGTGAGAAAACACAGCAATATAGGGGGAGCTATGGGAGGTGAATGAAAACAGGGCGATATAGGGGTAGGTATGAGAGGTGCATGAAAAGAAAGTGATAAGCGGGAAGCTATGAGAGGTGCACGAAAACACAGCGATATAGGGGAGGGTATGAGCGGTGCGCGAAAACATATCGATATAAGGGAAGCTACGAGAGGTGCGTGAAAATACATCGATATAGTGGAAGGTATGAGAGGTGTTTAAAAACACAACGATATAGGAGAAGGTATGAGAGGTGCGCAAAACCACAGCGATATAGGGGAAACTATGGGAGGTGCGTGAAAGCACAGCGATATAGGAGAATGTATGGGAGGTGCGTTAAAACACTGCGATACAGGGGAAGGTATGAGAGGTGCGCGAAAACACAGTGATATAGGGGAAGATATAGGAGATGCGCGATAACACGGCGATATAGGGGAAGGTATGAGAGATGAGCAAAATCTCAGCTAAAAAGGGGAAGGTATAAGAGGTGCGTGAAAACATGGCGATATAGGCAAAGCTATCAGAGGTGAGCAAAAACACAGTGATATAGGGGAAGGTTATTAGAGGTGCACGAAAACACAATATAGGGGAAGCTATGCGAGGGGCGTGAAAACATAGCGATATAGGGGAAGCTACGGGAGGGCGTGAAAACACAGCGATACAGGGGAAGGTATGAGAGGTGCGCGAAAACACAGTGATATAGGGGAGGGTATGAGCGGTGCGCGAAAATATATCGATATAAGGGAAGCTACGAGAGGTGCGTGAAAAATCATCGATATAATGGAAGGTATGAGAGGTGTTTGAAAACACAACGATATAGGGGAAGGTATGAGAGGTGCGCAAAACCACAGCGATATATGGGAAGCAATGAGAGGTGCGCTAAAGCATGGCGATATTGGGGAAGGTATGAGAGGTGCGCGAAAGCACAGTGATATAGGAAAAGCTATGGGAGGTACGCGAAAACACGGCGATATAGGGGAAGATATAGGAGATGCGTGAAAACATGGCGATATAGGGGAAGGTATGAGAGATGAGAAAAAACTCAGCTAAAAAGGGAAAGGTATGAGAGGTGCACGAGTACTTGGCAATATAGGCAAAGCTGTGAGAGGTGAGCAAATAGATAGATATATAGGGGAAGGTATGAGAGGTGCGCGAAAACACAACGATATAGGGGAAGCTATGCGATATGCACGAAAGCACAGCGATATCAGGGAAATTATGAGAGGTGCCCGAAAACACAGCGATATAGTGGAAGGTATCAGAGGTACGCGAATAAACAGTGATATATGGGAAGCTATGGGAGGTGCATGAAATCAGAGCGAGAAAGGGGGAAGGTATGAGAGGTGTGAGAAAACACAGCAATATAGAGGGAGCTATGGGAGGTGCATGAAAACAGGGCGATATAGGGGTAGGTATGAGAGGTGCATGAAAAGACAGTGATAAGCGGGAAGCTATGAGAGGTGCGCAAAAACACAGCGATATAGGGGAGGGTTTGAGTGGTGCGCGAAAACATATCGATATAGGGGAAGCTACGAGAGGTGCTTGAAAAAGCATCGATATATTGGAAGGTATGAGAGGTGTGCAAAAAGACAACGATATAGGGGAAGGTATGAGAGGTGCGCAACACCACAGCGATATATGGGAAGCTATGAGAGGTGCGCGAAAACACAGCGATATAGGAGAATGTATGGGAGGTGCGTTGAAACACTGCGATACAGGGGAAGGTATGAGAAGTGCATGAAAAAATATCGATATAGTTGAAGGTATGAGAGGTGTGCGAAAACACAACAATATAGTGGATGGTATGAGAGGTGTGCGAAAACACAATGATATAGGGGAAGGTATGAAAGGTGCGTGAAAACACAGCGATATAGGGGAAGCTATGGGAGGTGCGTGAAAACACAGCGATATAGGAGAATGTATGGGAGGTGCGTTAAAACACTGTGATACAGGGGAAGGTATGAGAGGTGCGCGAAAGCACAGTGATATGGGGAAGATATAGGAGATGCGCGATAACACGGCGATATAGGGGAAGGTACGAGAGATGAGCAAAAACTCAGCTAAAAAGGGGAAGGTATAAGAGGTGCGTGAGAACATGGCGATATAGGCAAAGCTATCAGAGGTGAGCAAAAACACAGTGATATAGGGGAAGGTTATTAGAGGTGCACGAAAACACGATATGGGGAAGCTATGCGAGGGGCGTGAAAACATAGCGATATAGGGGAAGCTATGGGAGGTGCATGAAAACACAGCGATACAGGGGAAGGTATGAGAGGTGCGCGAAAAAACGGCGATATTGGGGAAGGTATGAGAGATGAGCGAAATCTCTGTTAAATAGGGGAAGGTATGAGAGTTGCGTGAGAACATGGCGATATAGGCAAAGCCATCAGAGATGAGAAAAAACACAGCGATAGAGGGGAAGGTTATTAGAGGTCTGCGAAAACACGATATAGAGGAAGCTATGCGAGGTGCGTGAAAACACAGCAATATAGGCGAAGCTATGGGAGGTGCATGAAAACACAGCAATATAAGGGAAGGTATGAGAGATGCGCAAAAACTTAGCTAAAAAGGGGAAGTTATGAGAGGTGCGCGAAGAAACGGCAATATAGGCCAAGCTGTGAGAGGTGAGCAAAAACACAGCAATATAGGGGAAGGTATGAGAGGTGCGCGAAAACACAACGATATAGAGGAATCTAGGCGAGATGCGCGAAAACACAGCGATATCAGGGAAATTATGAGAGGTGCCCGAAAACACATCGATATAGGCGAAGCTACAAGAGGTGCGTGAAAAAACATCGATATAGTGGAAGTTATGAGAGGTGTGCGAAAACACAACGATATAGGGGAAGTTATGAGAGGTGCGCAAAACCACAGCGAAATATGGGAAGCTATGAGAGGTGCGCGAAAAAACGGCGATATTGGGGAAGGTATGAGAGATGAGCGAAATCTCTGTTAAATAGGGGAAGGTATGAGAGGTGCGTGAGAACATGGCGATATAGGGAAAGCCATCAGAGATGAGAAAAAACACAGCGATAGAGGGGAAGGTTATTAGAGGTGCGCGAAAACACGATATAGACGAAGCTATGCGAGGTGCGTGAAAACACAGCAATATAGGCGAAGCTATGGGAGGTGCATGAAAACACAGCGATATAAGGGAAGGTATGAGAGATGCGCAAAAACTCAGCTAAAAAGGGGAGTTATGAGAGGTGCGCGAAGAAACGGCAATATAGGCAAAGCTGTGAGAGGTGAGCAAATAGATAGATATATAGGGGAAGGTATGAGAGGTGCGCGAAAACACAACGATATAGGGGAATCTATGCGAGATGCGCGAAAACACAGCGATATCAGAGAAATTATGAGAGGTGCCCGAAAACACATCGATATAGGCAAAGCTACGAGAGGTGCGCGAAAACACAGCGGTATAGTGGAATGTATCAGAGGTGCGCAAAAACACAGGGATATAGGGGAAGATATAGGAGATGCATGAAACCACGGCGATATAGGGGAAGGTATGAGAGATGAGCAAAAACTCAGCTAAAAAGGAGAAGTTATGAGAGGTGCGCGAGGACACGGCAATATAGGCAGAGCTGTGAGAGGTGAGCAAAAACACAGCGATATAGGGGAAGGTATGAGAGGTGTGCGAAAACACAATGATATAGGGGAATCTATGCGAGATGCGCGAAAACACAGCGATATCAGAGAAATTATGAGAGGTGCCCGAAAACACATCGATATAGGGGAAGCTACCAGAGGTGCGCGAATACACAGCGATATAGGGGAAGCTATGAGAGGTGCACGAAAACACAGCGATTTGGGGTAAGCTATGAGAGGTGCGTGAAAATATTTCAACATATAGAAACCTATGAGGGGTGCATGAGAACACAGCAATAGAGGGTATGCAATGAGAGGTGTGCGATAACACAGCAAAAAAGGGGAAGGTACGAGAAGTGCGCGAAAACGCAACGATATATGGCAAACTATGGGAGGTGCATGAAAACAGGGCGATATAGGGGTAGGTATGAGAGGTGCATGAAAAGACAGTGATAAGCGGGAAGCTATCAGAGGCGCGTGAAAACACATCGATATAGTGGAAGGTATGAGAAGTGTGCGAAAACACAACCATATAGGGGAAGGTATGAGAGGTGCGTGAAAACACAGCGATATAGTGGAAGGTATGAGAGGTGCGCGAAAACACAGTGATATAGTGGAAGATATAGGAGATGCATGAAACCACGGCGATATTGGGGAAGGTATGAGAGATGAGCCAAAACTCAGCTAAAAAGGGGAAGTTATGAGAGGTGCGCGAGGACACGGCAATATAGGCAAAGCTGTGAGAGGTGAGCAAAAACACAGCGATATATGGGAAGCTATGGGAGGGGCATGAAATCAGAGCGAGAAAGAGGAAGGTATGAGAGGTGTGAGAAAACACAGCAATATAGGGGGAGCTATGGGAGGTGTGTGAAAACAGGGCGATATAGGGGTAGGTATGAGAGGTGCATGAAAAGAAAGTGATAAGCGGGAAGCTATGAGAGGTGCGCGAAAACACAGCAATATAGGGGAAACTATGGGAGGTGCGTGAAAGCACAGCGATATAGGAGAATGTATGGGAGGTGCGTTAAAACACTGCGATACAGGGGAATGTATGAGAGGTGCGCGAAAACACAGTGATATAGGGGAAGATATAGGAGATGCGCGATAACACGGCGATATAGGGGAAGGTATGAGAGATGAGCAAAAACTCAGTTAAAAAGGGGAAGGTATAAGAGGTGCGTGAGAACATGGCGATATAGGCAAAGCTATCAGAGGTGAGCAAAAACACAGTGATATAGGGGAAGGTTATTAGAGGTTCTCGAAATCACAATATAGGGGAAGCTATGCGAGGGACGTGAAAACATAGCGATATAGGGGAAGCTATGGGAGGGCGTGAAAACACAGTGATACAGGGGGAAGTATGAGAGGTGCGCGAAAACACAGTGATATAGGGGAAGATATAGGAGATGCGCGAAAACACGGCGATATAGGGGAAGGTATGAGAGATGCGCGAAAACACAGCGATATATGAGAAGCTATGGGAGGTGCGCAAAAACACAGCGATTTGGGGGACGCTATGAGAGGTGCACGAAAATATTGCAACATATAGAAGCCTATGATAGGTGCACGAGAACACAGCAATAGAGGGGATGCTATGAGAGGTGTGCGATAACACAGCAAAAAAGGGGAAGGTATGAGAAGTGTGCGAAAACACTGCGATATATGGCGAACTATGGGAGGTGCGTGAAAACAGGGCAATATAGGAGTACGTATGAGAGGTGCATGAAAAGACAGTGATAAGCGGGAAGCTATGAGAGGTGCTTCGAAAACATATCAATATAGGGGAAGGTACTAGAGGTGCATGAAAAAACTTCGATATAGTGGAAGGTATGAGAGGTGTGCGAAAACTCAACGATATAGGGGAAGGTATGAGAGGTGCGCAAGACCATAGCGATATATGGGAAGCTATGAGAGTCGCACGAAAGCTATCAGAGGTGAGCAAATACACAGTGATATAGGGGAAGGTTATTAGAGGTGCACGAAAACACGATATAGGGGAAGCTATGCGAGGGGTGTGAAAACAGCGATATAGGGGAAGCTATGGGAGGGCGTGAAAACACAGCAATACAGGGGAAGGTATGAGAGGTGCGCGAAAACACAGTGATATAGGGGAAGATATAGGAGATGCGCGAAAACACGGCGATATAGGGGAAGGTATGAGAGATGAGCAAAAACTCAGCTAAAAAGGGGAAGGTATGAGAGGTGCACGAGTACACGGCAATATAGGCAAAGCTGTGAGAGGTGAGCAAATACATAGCTATATATGGGAAGGTATGAGAGGTGCGCAAAAACACAACGATATAGGGGAAGCTATGCGATATGCGTGAAAGCACAGCGATATCAGGGAAATTACGAGAGGTGCCCGAAAACACATCAATATAGGCGAAGCTACGAGAGGTGCGCGAAAACACAGCGATATAGTGGAAGGTATGAGAGGTGCGCGAAAACACAGCGATATATGGGAAGCTATGGGAGGTGCATGAAATCAGAGCGAGAAAGGGGAAGGTATGAGAGGTGTGAGAAAACACAGCAATATAGGGGGAGCTATGGGAGGTGAATGAAAACAGGGCGATATAGGGGTAGGTATGAGAGGTGCATGAAAAGAAAGTGATAAGCGGGAAGCTATGAGAGGTGCGCGAAAACACAGCGATATAGGGGAGGGTATGAGCGGTGCGCGAAAACATATCGATATAAGGGAAGCTACGAGAGGTGCGTGAAAATACATCGATATAGTGGAAGGTATGAGAGGTGTTTAAAAACACAACGATATAGGAGAAGGTATGAGAGGTGCGCAGAACCACAGCGATATAGGGGAAACTATGGGAGGTGCGTGAAAGCACAGCGATATAGGAGAATGTATGGGAGGTGCGTTAAAACACTGCGATACAGGGGAAGGTATGAGAGGTGCGCGAAAACACAGTGATATAGGGGAAGATATAGGAGATGCGCGATAACACGGCGATATAGGGGAAGGTATGAGAGATGAGCAAAATCTCAGCTAAAAAGGGGAAGGTATAAGAGGTGCGTGAAAACATGGCGATATAGGCAAAGCTATCAGAGGTGAGCAAAAACACAGTGATATAGGGGAAGGTTATTAGAGGTGCACGAAAACACAATATAGGGGAAGCTATGCGAGGGGCGTGAAAACATAGCGATATAGGGGAAGCTACGGGAGGGCGTGAAAACACAGCGATACAGGGGAAGGTATGAGAGGTGCGCGAAAACACAGTGATATAGGGGAGGGTATGAGCGGTGCGCGAAAATATATCGATATAAGGGAAGCTACGAGAGGTGCGTGAAAAATCATCGATATAATGGAAGGTATGAGAGGTGTTTGAAAACACAACGATATAGGGGAAGGTATGAGAGGTGCGCAAAACCACAGCGATATATGGGAAGCAATGAGAGGTGCGCTAAAGCATGGCGATATTGGGGAAGGTATGAGAGGTGCGCGAAAGCACAGTGATATAGGGGAAGCTATGGGAGGTACGCGAAAACACGGCGATATAGGGGAAGATATAGGAGATGCGTGAAAACATGGCGATATAGGGGAAGGTATGAGAGATGAGAAAAAACTCAGCTAAAAAGGGAAAGGTATGAGAGGTGCACGAGTACTTGGCAATATAGGCAAAGCTGTGAGAGGTGAGCAAATAGATAGATATATAGGGGAAGGTATGAGAGGTGCGCGAAAACACAACGATATAGGGGAATCTATGCGAGATGCGCGAAAACACAGCGATATCAGAGAAATTATGAGAGGTGCCCGAAAACACATCGATATAGGCAAAGCTACGAGAGGTGCGCGAAAACACAGCGGTATAGTGGAATGTATCAGAGGTGCGCAAAAACACAGGGATATAGGGGAAGATATAGGAGATGCATGAAACCACGGCGATATAGGGGAAGGTATGAGAGATGAGCAAAAACTCAGCTAAAAAGGAGAAGTTATGAGAGGTGCGCGAGGACACGGCAATATAGGCAGAGCTGTGAGAGGTGAGCAAAAACACAGCGATATAGGGGAAGGTATGAGAGGTGTGCGAAAACACAATGATATAGGGGAATCTATGCGAGATGCGCGAAAACACAGCGATATCAGAGAAATTATGAGAGGTGCCCGAAAACACATCGATATAGGGGAAGCTACCAGAGGTGCGCGAATACACAGCGATATAGGGGAAGCTATGAGAGGTGCACGAAAACACAGCGATTTGGGGTAAGCTATGAGAGGTGCGTGAAAATATTTCAACATATAGAAACCTATGAGGGGTGCATGAGAACACAGCAATAGAGGGTATGCAATGAGAGGTGTGCGATAACACAGCAAAAAAGGGGAAGGTACGAGAAGTGCGCGAAAACGCAACGATATATGGCAAACTATGGGAGGTGCATGAAAACAGGGCGATATAGGGGTAGGTATGAGAGGTGCATGAAAAGACAGTGATAAGCGGGAAGCTATCAGAGGCGCGTGAAAACACATCGATATAGTGGAAGGTATGAGAAGTGTGCGAAAACACAACCATATAGGGGAAGGTATGAGAGGTGCGTGAAAACACAGCGATATAGGGGAAGCTATGGGAGGCGCCCGAAAACACATCAATATAGGCAAAGCTACGAGAGGTGCGCGAAAACACAGCGGTATAGTGGAAGGTATGAGAGGTGCGTGAAAACACAGTGATATAGTGGAAGATATAGGAGATGCATGAAACCACGGCGATATAGGGGAAGGTATGAGAGATGAGCCAAAACTCAGCTAAAAAGGGGAAGTTATGAGAGGTGCGCGAGGACACGGCAATATAGGCAAAGCTGTGAGAGGTGAGCAAAAACACAGCGATATATGGGAAGCTATGGGAGGGGCATGAAATCAGAGCGAGAAAGAGGAAGGTATGAGAGGTGTGAGAAAACACAGCAATATAGGGGGAGCTATGGGAGGTGTGTGAAAACAGGGCGATATAGGGGTAGGTATGAGAGGTGCATGAAAAGACAGTGATAAGCGGGAAGCTATGAGAGGTGCGCAAAACACAGCGATATAGGGGAGGGTTTGAGTGGTGCGCGAAAACATATCGATATAGGGGAAGCTACGAGAGGTGCTTGAAAAAACATCAATATATTGGAAGGTATGAGAGGTGTGCAAAAAGACAACGATATAGGGGAAGGTATGAGAGGTGCGCAACACCACAGCGATATATGGGAAGCTATGAGAGGTGCGCGAAAACACAGCGATATAGGAGAATGTATGGGAGGTGCGTTGAAACACTGCGATACAGGGGAAGGTATGAGAAGTGCATGAAAAAATATCGATATAGTTGAAGGTATGAGAGGTGTGCGAAAACACAACAATATAGTGGATGGTATGAGAGGTGTGCGGAAAACACAATGATATAGGGGAAGGTATGAAAGGTGCGTGAAAACACAGCGATATAGGGGAAGCTATGGGAGGTGCGTGAAAACACAGCGATATAGGAGAATGTATGGGAGGTGCGTTAAAACACTGTGATACAGGGGAGGTATGAGAGGTGCGCGAAAGCACAGTGATATGGGAAGATATAGGAGATGCGCGATAACACGGCGATATAGGGGAAGGTACCAGAGATGAGCAAAAACTCAGCTAAAAAGGGGAAGGTATAAGAGGTGCGTGAGAACATGGCGATATAGGCAAAGCTATCAGAGGTGAGCAAAAACACAGTGATATAGGGGAAGGTTATTAGAGGTGCACGAAAACACGATATGGGGAAGCTACGCGAGGGGCGTGAAAACATAGCGATATAGGGGAAGCTATGGAGGTGCATGAAAACACAGCGATACAGGGGAAGGTATGAGAGGTGCGCGAAAACACAGTGATATAGGGGAAGATATAATAATGTGCGAAAATACGGTGATATAGGGGAAGGTATGAGAGATGAGCAAAAACTCAGCTAAAAAAGAGGAAGGTATGAGAGTTGCGCGAGTACACGGCAATGTAGGCAAAGCTGCGAGAGGTGAGCAAATACATAGCTATATATGGGAAGGTATGAGAGGTGCGCGAAAACACAGCGATATATGGGAAGCTATGGGAGGTGCGTGAAAACACAGCGATACGGGGTAGGTATGAGAGGTGAGTGAAAAGACAGTGATAAGCGGGAAGCTATGAGAGGTGCGCGAAAACACATTGATATAGGGGAAGGTATGAGTGGTGCGCGAAAACATATGGATACAGGGGAAGATACGAGAGGTGCGTGAAAATACATCGATATAGTGGAAGGAATGAGGTGCGCAAAACCACAGCGAGATATGGGAAGCTATGAGAGGTGCGCGTAAGCACGGCGATATTGGGGAAGTTATGAGAGGTGCGAGAAATCACAGTGATATAGGGGAAGCTATGGGAGGTGCGCGAAAACACGGCGATATACATGAAGGTATGGGAGGTGCGTGAAAACATGTCGATATATGGGAAGGTATGAGAGATGAGCGAAAACTCTGTTAAAAAGGGGAAGGTATGAGAGGTGCGTGAGAACATGGCGATATAGGCAAAGCTATCAGAGGTGAGAAGAAACACTGCGATAGAGGGGAAGGTTATTAGAGGTGCGCAAAACACGATATAGAGGAAGCTATGCGAGGTGCGTGAAAACACAACGATATAGGGGAAGCTATGGGAGGTGCCTGCAAACACAGCGATATAGGGGAATGTATGTGAGGTGCGTTAGAAAACTGCGATACAGGGGAAGGTATGAGAGGTGCGCGAAAACACAGTGATATAGGGGAAGATATAGGAGATGACCGAAAACACGGCGATATAGGGGAAGGTATGAGAGATGAGCAAAAAATCAGCTAAAAAGGGGAAGTATGAGAGGTGCGCGAGGACACGGCAATATAGGGAAAGCTATGAGAGGTGCGCGAAAACACCGCGATATAGTGGAAGGTATGAGAAGTGCACGAAAACACAGCTATATATAGGAAGCTATGGGAGGTGCATGAAAACAGAGCGAGAAAGGGGAAGGTATGAGAGGTGTGAGAAAACACAGCAATATAGGAGGAGCTATGGGAGGTGCGTGAAATCATGGCGATATATGGAAAAGGTATGAGAGGTGTGCGAAAACATAATGGTGGAGGTGAAGCTATGCGAGGTGCGCGAAAACACAGCGATATAGGGGAAGGTATGAGTGGTGCGTGAAAACATATCGATATAGGTGAAGCTACAAGAGGTGCGTGAAAAAACATCGATATAGTGGAAGGTATGAGAGGTGTGCGAAAACACAATGATATAGGGGAAGGTATGAGAGGTGCATGAAAACACAGCGATATAGTGGAAGCTATGGGAGGTGCGTGAAAACACAGCGATATAGGGGAATGCATGGGAAGTGCGTTATAACACTGCGATACAGGGGAAGGTATGAGAGGTGCTTGAAAACACACTGGTATAGGGCAAGATATAGGAGATGTGCAAAAAAACAGCTATATAGGGGAAGGTATGAGAGATGAGCAAAAACTCAGCTAAAAAGGGGAAATTATGAGAGGTGCGTGAGAACATGGCGATATAGGCAAAGCTATCAGAGGTGAGCAAATGCACAGCGATATAGGGGAAGGTTATTAGAGGTGCACAAAAACACGATATAGGGGAAGCTATGCGAGGTGCGTGAAAACACAACGATATAGGGGAAGCTATGGGAGGTGCGAAACACAGCGATATAGGGGAAGCTATGGGAGGTGCGTTAAAACACTGCGATACAGGGGAAGGTACAAGAGGTGCGCGAAAACACAGTGATATAGGGGAAGATATAGGAGATGCGCGAAAGCAGGCAATATAGGGGAAGGGATGAGAGATGAGCAAAAACTCAGCTAAAAAGGGGAAGGTATGAGAGGTGCGCGAGTACACGGCAATATAGGCAAATCTGTGAGAGGTGAGCAAAAACATAGCGATATAGGGGAAGGTATGCGAGGTGCGCGAAAACACAACAATATAGGGGAAGCTATGCGAGATGCACGAAAACACAGCGATATTAGGGAAATTTTGAGAGGTGCCCGAAAACACATCAAGATAAGGGAAGCTATGCAAGGTGCGCGAAAACACAGCGATATAGTGCAAGTTATGAGAGTTGCGCGAAAACACAGCGATATATGGGAAGCTATGGGAGGTGCGCGTAAGCACGGCGATATTGGGGAAGTTATGAGAGGTGCGAGAAATCACAGTGATATAGGGGAAGCTATGGGAGGTGCGCGAAAACACGGCGATATACATGAAGGTATGGGAGGTGCGTGAAAACATGTCGATATATGGGAAGGTATGAGAGATGAGCGAAAACTCTGTTAAAAAGGGGAAGGTATGAGAGGTGCGTGAGAACATGGCGATATAGGCAAAGCTATCAGAGGTGAGAAGAAACACTGCGATAGAGGGGAAGGTTATTAGAGGTGCGCAAAAACACGATATAGAGGAAGCTATGCGAGGTGCGTGAAAACACAGCGATATAGGGGAAGCTATGGGAGGTGCCTGCAAACACAGCGATATAGGGGAATGTATGTGAGGTGCGTTAGAAAACTGCGATACAGGGGAAGGTATGAGAGGTGCGCGAAAACACAGTGATATAGGGGAAGATATAGGAGATGACCGAAAACACGGCGATATAGGGGAAGGTATGAGAGATGAGCAAAAAATCAGCTAAAAAGGGGAAGTATGAGAGGTGCGCGAGGACACGGCAATATAGGGAAAGCTATGAGAGGTGCGCGAAAACACCGCGATATAGTGGAAGGTATGAGAAGTGCACGAAAACACAGCTATATATAGGAAGCTATGGGAGGTGCATGAAAACAGAGCGAGAAAGGGGAAGGTATGAGAGGTGTGAGAAAACACAGCAATATAGGAGGAGCTATGGGAGGTGCGTGAAATCATGGCGATATATGGAAAAGGTATGAGAGGTGTGCGAAAACATAATGGTGGAGGTGAAGCTATGCGAGGTGCGCGAAAACACAGCGATATAGGGGAAGGTATGAGTGGTGCGTGAAAACATATCGATATAGGTGAAGCTACAAGAGGTGCATGAAAAAACATCGATATAGTGGAAGGTATGAGAGGTGTGCGAAAACACAATGATATAGGGGAAGGTATGAGAGGTGCATGAAAACACACTGGTATAGGGCAAGATATAGGAGATGTGCAAAAAAACAGCTATATAGGGGAAGGTATGAGAGATGAGCAAAAACTCAGCTAAAAAGGGGAAATTATGAGAGGTGCGTGAGAACATGGCGATATAGGCAAAGCTATCAGAGGTGAGCAAATGCACAGCGATATAGGGGAAGGTTATTAGAGGTGCACAAAAACACGATATAGGGGAAGCTATGCGAGGTGCGTGAAAACACAACGATATAGGGGAAGCTATGGGAGGTGCGAAACACAGCGATATAGGGGAAGCTATGGGAGGTGCGTTAAAACACTGCGATACAGGGGAAGGTACAAGAGGTGCGCGAAAACACAGTGATATAGGGGAAGATATAGGAGATGCGCGAAAGCAGGCAATATAGGGGAAGGGATGAGAGATGAGCAAAAAACTCAGCTAAAAAGGGGAAGGTATGAGAGGTGCGCGAGTACACGGCAATATAGGCAAATCTGTGAGAGGTGAGCAAAAACATAGCGATATAGGGGAAGGTATGCGAGGTGCGCGAAAACACAACGATATAGGGGAAGCTATGCGAGATGCACGAAAACACAGCGATATTAGGGAAATTTTGAGAGGTGCCCGAAAACACATCAAGATAAGGGAAGCTATGCAAGGTGCGCGAAAACACAGCGATATAGTGCAAGTTATGAGAGTTGCGCGAAAACACAGCGATATATGGGAAGCTATGGGAGGTGCATGAAATCAGAGCGAGAAAGGGGAAGGTATGAGAGGTGTGAGAAAACACAGCAATATAGGGGGAGCTATGGGAGGTGCGTCAAAACAGGGCGATATAGGGGTAGGTATGAGAGGTGCATGAAAAGACAGTGATAAACGGGAAGCGGTGAGAGGTGCGCAAAAACACAGCGATTTAGGGGAGGGTATGAGTGGTGCGCGAAAACATATCGATATTGGGGAAGCTACGAGAGGTGCGGAAAAATCATCAATATAGTGGAAGGTATCAGAGGTGTGCAAAACCACAACGATATATGGGAAGCTATGAGAGGTGCGCGAAAGCATGGCGATATTGGGGAAGGTCTGAGAGGTGCGCGAAAGCACAGTGATATAGAGGAAGCTATGGGAGGTACGCGAAAACACGGCGATATACGTGAAGGTATGAGAGGTGCGTGAAAACACGTCGGAATAGGGGAAGGTATGAGAGATGAGCGAAAACTCAGTTAAAAAGGGGAAGGTATGAGAGGAATTTGAGAACATGGCGATATAGGCAAAGCTATCAGAGGTGAGCAGAAACACAGCGATAGAGGGGAAGGTTATTAGAGGTGCGTGAAAACACAGCAATATAGGGGAATGTATGGGAGGTGCGTTAAAACATTGCGATACAGGGGAAGGTATGAGAGGTGCGCGAAAACACAACGATATATGGGAAGCTATGCGAGATGCGCGAAAACACAGTGATATCTGGGAAATTTTGAGAGGTGCCCGAAAACACATCAAGATAGGGGAAGCTACGATAGGTGCGCGAAAACACAGTGATATAGGGGAAGATATAGGAGATGTGCAAAAAAACGGTGATATAGGGGAAGGGGTGAGAGATGAGCAAAAACTCAGCTAAAAAGGGGAATTTATGAGAGGTGCGTGAGAACATGGCGATATAGGCAAAGCTATCAGAGGTGAGCAAAAGCACAGCGATATAGGGGAAGGTTATTAGAGGTGCGCAAAACACGATGTAGGGGAAGCTGTGCGAGGTGCGTGAAAACACAGCGATATAGGGAAAGCTATGGGAGGTGCGTGAAAACACAGCGATATAGGGGAAGCTATGGGAGGTGCGTTAAAATACTGCGATACAGGGGAAGGTAGAAGAGGTGCGCGAAAACACAGTGATATAGGGAAAGATATAGGAGATGCGCGAAAGCAGGCGATATAGGGGAAGGTATGAGAGATGAGCAAAAACTCAGCTAAAAAGGGGAAGGTATGAGAAGTGCGCGAGTACATGGCAATATAGGCAAAGCTGTGAGAGGTGAGCAAAAACATAGCGATATAGGGGAAGCTATGCGAGATGCGCAAAAAGACAGCGATATCAGAGAAATTATGAGAGGTGCCCGAAAACACATCAATATAGGCGAAGCTACGATAGGTGCGCGAAAACACAGCGATATAGTGGAAGGTATGAGAGGTGCGCGAAAACACAGCGATATATGGGAAGCTATGGGAGGTGCATGAAATCAGAGCGAGAAAGGGGAATGTATGAGAGGTGTGAGAAAACACAGCAAGAAAGGGGAGCTAAAGGAGGAGCGTCAAAACAGGGCGATAAAGGGGTAGGTATGAGAGGTGCATGAAAAGACAGTGATAAGCGGGAAGCGATGAGAGGTGCGCGAAAACACAGCGATATAGGGGAGGGTATGGGAGGTGCGTGAAAACACAGCGATATAGGGGAATGTATGTGAGGTGCGTTAGAACACTGCGATACAGGGGAAGGTATGAGAGGTGCGCGAAAACACAGTGACATAGGGGAAGATATAGGAGATGCCCGAAAACACGGCGATATAGGGGAAGGTATGAGAGATGAGCAAAAAATCAGCTAAAAAGGGGAGGTTATGAGAGGTGCGTGAGGACACGGCAATATAGGCAAAGCTGTGAGAGGTGAGCAAAAACACAGTGATATAGAGGAAGGTATGAGAGGTGCGTAAAAGCACAACGATATAGGGGAATCTAAGTGAGATGCGCGAAAACATAGCGATATCAGGGAAATTATGAGAGCTGCCCGAAAGCACATCAATATAGGCGAAGCTATGAGAGGTGCGCGAAAAACCGCGATATAGTGGAAGGTATGAGAAGTGCACGAAAACACAGCTATATATGGGAAGCTATGGGAGGTGCATGAAAACAGAGCGAGAAAGGGGAAGGTATGAGAGGTGTGAGAAAACACAGCAATATAGGAGGAGCTATGGGAGGTGCGTCAAAGCATGGCGATATATGGAGAAGGTATGAGAGGTGCGTGAAAACATAGTGGTGGAGGTGAATCTTTGTTAGGTGCGCGAAAGCACGGCGATATAGGGGAAGACTATGAGAGGTGCGCAAAAACACAGCGTTTTGGGGGAAGCTATGAGAGGTGCGCGAAAATTTTGCAACAGATAGAAACCTATGAGAGGTGCACAAGAACACAGCAATAGAGGGGATGCTATGAGAGATGTACGATAACACACAAAAAAGGGGAAGGTATGAGAAGTGTGCGAAAACACTGCGATATATGGCGAACTATGGGAGGTGCGTGAAAACAGGGCGATATAGGGGTACGTATGAGAGGTGCATGAAAAGACAGTGATAAGCGGGAAACTATGAGAGGTGCACGAAAACACAGTGATATAGGGGAAGCTATGCGAGATACGTGAAAACACAGCGATATCAGGGAAATTTTGAGAGTGCCCGAAAACACATCAATATAGGGGAAGCTACGAGAGGTGTGCGAAAACACAGCGATATAGTGGAAAGTATGAGAGGTGCGCGAAAACACAGCGATATATGCGAGGCTATGGGAGGTGCATGAAATCAGAGCGAGAAAGGGGAAGGTATGAGAGGTGTGAGAAAACACAGCAATATAGGGAGAGCTATTGGAGGTGCGTGAAATCATGGCGATATATGGAAAAGGTATGAGAGGTGTGCGAAAACATAATGGTGGAGGTGAAGCTATGCGAGGTGCGCGAAAACACAGCGATATGGGGGAAGGTATGAGTGGTGCGTGAAAACATATCGATATAGGTGAAGCTACAAGAGGTGCGTGAAAAAACATCGATATAGTGGAAGGTATGAGAGGTGTGCGAAAACACAATGATATAGGGGAAGGTATGAGAGGTGCATGAAAACACAGTGATATAGTGGAAGCTATGGGAGGTGCGTGAAAACACAGCGATATTGGGGAATGTATGGGAAGTGCGTTATAACACTGCGATACAGGGGAAGGTATGAGAGGTGCGTGAAAACACACTGGTATAGGGCAAGATATAGGAGATGTGCAAAAAAACAGCTATATAGGGGAAGGTATGAGAGATGAGCAAAAACTCAGCTAAAAAGGGGAAATTATGAGAGGTGCGTGAGAACATGGCGATATAGGCAAAGCTATCAGAGGTGAGCAAATGCACAGCGATATAGGGGAAGGTTATTAGAGGTGCGCAAAAACACGATATAGGGGAAGCTATGCGAGGTGCGTGAAAACACAACGATATAGGGGAAGCTATGGGAGGTGCGAAACACAGCGAAATAGGGGAAGCTATGGGAGGTGCGTTAAAACACTGCGATACAGGGGAAGGTACAAGAGGTGCGCGAAAACACAGTGATATAGGGGAAGATATAGGAGATGCGCGAAAGAAGGCGATATAGGGGAAGGTATGAGAGATGAGCAAAAACTCAGCTAAAAAGGGGAAGGTATGAGAGGTGCGCGAGTACACGGCAATATAGGCAAATCTGTGAGAGGTGAGCAAAAACATAGCGATATAGGGGAAGGTATGCGAGGTGCGCGAAAACACAACGATATAGGGGAAGCTATGCGAGATGCGCGAAAACACAGCGATATCAGGGAAATTTTGAGAGGTGCCCGAAAACACATCAAGATAAGGGAAGCTATGCAAGGTGCGCGAAAACACAGCGATATAGTGCAAGTTATGAGAGTTGCGCGAAAACACAGCGATATATGGGAAGCTATGGGAGGTGCATGAAATCAGAGCGAGAAAGGGGAAGGTATGAGAGGTGTGAGAAAACACAGCAATATAGTGGGAGCTATGGGAGGTGCGTCAAAACAGGGCGATATAGGGGTAGGTATGAGAGGTGCATGAAAAGACAGTGATAAGCGGGAAGCGATGAGAGGTGCGCAAAAACACAGCGATTTAGGGGAGGGTATGAGTAGTGCGCGAAAACATATCGATATAGGGGAAGCTACGAGAGGTGCGGAAAAATCATCGATATAGTGGAAGGTATGGGAGGTGTGCGAAAACACAACGATATAGGGGAAGGTATCAGAGGTGTGCAAAACCACAACGATATATGGGAAGCTATGAGAGGTGCGCGAAAGCATGGCGATATTGGGGAAGGTCTGAGAGGTGCGCGAAAGCACAGTGATATAGAGGAAGCTATGGGAGGTACGCGAAAACACGGCGATATACGTGAAGGTATGAGAGGTGCGTGAAAACACGTCGGTATAGGGGAAGGTATGAGAGATGAGCGAAAACTCAGTCAAAAAGGGGAAGGTATGAGAGGAGTGTGAGAACATGGCGATATAGGCAGAGCTATCAGAGGTGAGCAGAAACACAGCGATAGAGGGGAAGGTTATTAGAGGTGCGTGAAAACACAGCAATATAGGGGAATGTATGGGAGGTGCGCTGTGTTTTCGCCTTCCTCTCATACCTTCCCCTAAATCGTTGTGTTTTCACGCACCTCCCCTAGCTTCCCCTTATCGCTGTGTTTTTGCACACCACCCATATCTTCCCCTATATTGCTGTGTTTCCACACACCTCCAATAGCTTCCCCTATATCGCTGTGTTTTTGCTCACCTCTCATAGATTTGCCTATATCACCGTGTTCTCACGCATCTCTCATACCTTCCCCTTTTTAACTGAGTTTTCGCTCATCTCTCATACCTTCTCCTATATTGCCGTGTTTTCGCGCACCTCTCATTGCTTCCCCTATATCGACGTGTTTTCACACACTTCTCATTCCTTCACATATAATGCTGTATTTTCGCGCACCTCCCATAGCTTCCCCTATATCACTGTGTTTTTGGACAGCCATCATACCTTCCCCTATATCGCTGTGTTTTCGCGCACCTCCCATAGCTTCCCCTATATCGCCGTGATTTCGCGCACCTCTCATATATTCACCTATAGCATTGTGTTTACGCGCACCTCTCATAGCTTTCCCAAAATCTCTCTGTTTTCGCGCACCTCTCATACATTCCACTATATCGCTGTGTTTTCACGCACCTCTTGTAGCTTCCCATATGTCGCTGTGTTTTCACCGGCCTCTCATACCTTTCCCTATATCGTTGTGTTTTCACGCACCTCGCATTGCTTCCCCTACATCATTGTGTTTTCGCGCACCTCTCGTACCTTCAAGTATATCGATGTGTTTTTGCACAACTCTCGAAGCTTCCCCAATATCGATGTGTTTTCGCGCACCTGTCATACCTTCCCCTATATCGCTGCGTTTTCACGCAGCTCTAATAGCTTCCCCCATATCACTGTCTTTTCGCACACCTCTCATTGCTTCCCCTATATCGACATGTTTTCACACACCTCTCATTCCTTCATGTATAACGCTGTAATTTTGCGCACCTCCCATATCTTCCCCTATATCACTATGTTTCCACACAGTTTTCATACCTTCCCCTTTACCACTGTGTTTTCGCGCCCCTCCCATAGCTTCCCTGTATCGCCCTGTTTTCGCGCACCTCTCATATATTCACCTATAGCACTGTGTTTACGCGCACCTCTCATAGCCTTCCCAAAATCTCTGTGTTTTCGTGCACCTCTCATACATTCCACTATATCGCTGTGTTTTCGCGCACCTCCCATACATTCTCCTTATCACTGTTTTTTCGCACACCTCCCATACCTTCCCCAATATGGCTGTGTTTTCGTCCACCTCTCATACCTTCCCCTGTATTGCTGTGCTTTTGCAGGCTTCCCATAGTTTCCCCTATATCGCTGTGTTTTCGGGCACCTCTCATAGCTTCCCTTATATCGCTGCGTTTTCACGCACCTCTCATCGCTTCCCATATATCAACGTGTTTTCACACACCTCTTATTCCTTCACGTATATCGCCGTGTTTTCGCGCACCTCTCATACATTTTCCTGCATCGCTGTGTTTTCGTACACATCCCGTAACTTCCCATATATTGCTGTGTTTTTGCGCACCTCCCATAGCTTCCCCTATATCACTGTGTTTTCGTGCACCTCTCAAACCTTCCCCTGTGTTGCTGTGTTCTTGCACACCTCGCATAGCGTCCCCAATATCGCTGTGTTTTCGCACACACCCAATGCTTCCTCTATATTGTTGTGTTTTTGCGCACCTCTCATACCTTCCCCTATATCGCTGATTTTTCCCGCACCTCTCATCGGTTCCCCTATATCAACGTGTTTTTATACACCTCTCATTCCTTCATTTATATATCGCTGTGTTTTTGCGCACCTCCCATAGCTTCCCCTATATCACTGTATTTTTGGACACCTCCCATACCTTCCCCTATAGCGCTCAAACGGCTCTCATAGCTTCCCCTATATTGCTGTGTTTTCGTATACCTCCCAGAGTTTCCACCATATCGCTGTTTTCGCACACCTCTCATAGCTTCCCCTAAATCACTGTGTTTTCGCGCACCTCGCATAGCTTCCCCAATATTGTTGTGTTTTCGCGCACCTCTCATACCTTAACTATATCGGTGTTTTCCCGTACCTCTCATACCTTCCCCTACATCACTGTGTTTTCACACACCTTCCATAGCTTCCCCTTTTTCGCCGTGTTTTCATTCACCTCCTAACTTCCCATATATTGCGATGTTTTCGTGCACCTCTCATCGCTTTCCCCAAATCACTGTATTTTTGCATATAGCCGTGTTCTGGCGCACATTGCATAGATTCCCCTACATCGCTGTGTTTTCGCGCACCTCTCATTCCTTCTCCTATATCGCCGTCTTTTCACGCACCTCCCGTAGCTTCCCCTATATTGCTGTGTTTTCTTGCACCAGTCATACCTTCCCCTATATCGCCGTGTTTTCGCGCAGCTCGCATACCTTCCCTTATGTCGTTGTGTTTTCGTGCACCTCTCATAACTTCCACTATATCAATGTGCTTTTGCGCACTTCTCATAGCTTCCCCTATATCGCTGTGTTTTGTCGCACCTCTCATAGCTTCCTCAATATCGTTGTGTTTTCTCCCACCTCTCATACCTTCCCCAAAATCACTCTGTTTTTGCACACCTCCCATAGCTTCCCATATATCACTGTGTTTTCACACTCTTCGCATAACTAGCCCTATATCATTGTGCTTTCACGCACGTCCCATATCTTCCCATATATTGCTCTGTTTCCTTGCACCTCCCACAGCTTCCCCTGCATTGCTGTGTTTTCTTGCACCTCCCACAGTTTCCCCTGTATTGCAGTGTTTTCACGCACATCTCATACATTCCGCTGTATCGCTGTGTTTTCGCATACCTCCCATAGCTTCCCCTCATCGCTGAGTTTTCGCGCACCTCCCATAGCTTCCCCTATATTGCCATTTTTTCGCGCTCCTCTCATATCTTCCCCTATAGCTCTGTGTTTTCACGCAGCTCCCATACCCTTCTGATTATCACTGTGTTTTCGCGCACCTCCCATAGCTTCCGCAATATGGCTGTGTTTTCGTGCACCTTTCATACCTTCCCATATATCGCTGTGTTTTCACGCACCTCGCATACCTTCCCCTATATTGTTGTGTTTTTGCGCACCTCTCATACTTTCCACTATATCGCTGTGTTTTCGCTCACCTCTCATAACTGCCCCTGTATCGATGTGTTTTCGCGCACCTCTCATAACTGCCCCTGTATCGATGTGTTTTCGTGCACCTCTCATAACTGCCCCTGTATCGCCATGTTTTTGCAGACCTCTCATAGCTTCCCCTATATCGCTGTGTTTTCACGCACTTCGCATAACTTCCCCTCATCGCTGAGTTTTCGCGCACCTCCCATACCTGCCCCAAAATGGCTGTTTTTGCGCACCTCTCATACCTTCCCCTTTTTAGCTGTATTTTCGTGCACCTCCCATAGCTTCCCCATATCGGTGTTTTGATGCACCTGTATATCGCTGTGTTATCACGAACCTCTCATACTGTTCCCTATATCGCTGCGTTTCCGGGCACCTCTCATCGGTTCCCCTGTGTAGCCGTGTTTTCAAACACCTCCCATAGCTTCCCCTACATCTCTCTGTTGTCGCACACTTCTCATACCCTCCCCTATATCGCTGTGATTTTGCGCACCTCTCATACTTTCCCCAATATGGCTGTGTTCTCACGCACCTCTCATAACTTCCCCTGTATCGTCCTGTTTTCACGCACCTCCCATAGCTTCTCTACATCTCTCTGTTGTCGCGCACTTCTCATACTCTCCCCTATATTGGTGTGTTTTCGTCCACCTCTCATACCATCCCCTATATCGGTGTGTTTTCGCCCACCTCTCATACCATCCCCTATATCGCCGTGTCATCGCGCACCTCCCATAGCTTCCACTAGATTGATGTTTTCGCGCACATCTCATAGCTTCCCCTAAATTGCTTTGTTTCGCGCACCTCTCATACCTTCCCCTAAATTGCTGTGTTTTCGCGCACCTCTCATAGATTCCCCATACCGTCGTGTTTTCACGCACTTCTCATAGATCCCCCATATCACCGTGTTTTCACGCACCTCCCATACCTTCCCCCATATCACCGTGTTTTCTTGCACCAACCATACCTTCCCCTATATCGCTGTGTTATCGCACACCGCCCATAGTTTCTCCAAAAACGCTGCGTTTTCGCGCACCTCTCATACCTTCTGCTATATCTCCATGTTTTCACGCACCTCCCATAGCTTCCCCTATATGACTGTGTTTTCTTGCATCTCTCATACTTTTCCCTATATCACTCTGTTCTCGTGCACATCCCATAGCTTCCCATATGTTGCTGTGTTTTTGCGCAGCTCTCATACCTTCCCCTTTTTAGCTGTATTTTCGTGCACCTCCGATAGCTTCCCCATATCGGTGTTTTGATGCACCTGTCATATCTTCCCCTATATCGCTGTGTTTTTGCTCACCTCTCATAGATTTGCCAATATCGCCATGTTTTCACGCACCTCTCATACCTTCAACTATATTGCTGTGTTTTCGAGCACCTCCCACAGCTTCCCCTATTTTGTTGTGTTTTCACGCACCTTTCATCCTTTCCCCTATATCGCTGTGATTTTGCGCACCTGCCATACATTCCCCATATGGCCATGTTTTCGCGCACCTCTCATACATTCCCCTACATTGCCATGTTTTTGCGCACCTCTCATAGCTTCCCCTATATCGCTGTGCATTCACGCACCTCTCATACATTCCCCTATAGAGCTGTGTTTTCTCTCACCTCTCATAACTTCCCCTATATCGCCGTGTTTACGCGCACTTCTCATACATTCCCCTTCATCGCCATGTTTTCACGCACCGCTCATACCTTCCTCTATATCGGTGTGTTGTCGCGCACCTCGCATAGGTTCCCCTATATCGCTGTGTTCTCAGGCACCTCCCATAGCTTCCCGTATATTGCGATGTTTTCGTGCACCTCTCATACATTCTCCTAAATCGCTGTGTTTTCGTTCACCTCTCCTATTTCCCCTATATCGCTGTATTTTTGCTCACCTCTTATAGCTGCCCCATAACACCGTGTTTTCGCACACCTCTCATATGTTCCCCTATACAGCTGTGTTTTCACTCACCTCTCATAACTTCCCCTGTATCGCCGTGTTTTCGCTCACCTCTCATACCTTCAACTATATCGCTGTGTTTTTGTGCACCACTCATAACTTCCCCTATACTGCTGTGTTTTCGCTCAACTGTCATAACTTCTCCTGTATCGCCATGTTTTTGCGCACCTCTCATACCTTCAACTATATAGCTGTGTTTTCGCGCACGTCCCATACCTTCCCATATATAGCTGTGTTTTTGCACACCCCCAATAGCTTCCCCTATATTGCAGTGCTCTTGTGCACCTGGCCATGTGGCTAGGTATATGGCCATGTTTTCACGCACCTCTCATACATTCCCCTACATTGCCATGTTTTTGCGCACCTTTCATAGCTTCTCCTGTATCCTATATCACTGTGCATTCGCTCACCTCTCATACCTTCCCCTATAGAGCTGCACTTTCTCTCACCTCTCATAACTTCCCCTGTATCGCTGTGTGTTCGTGCACTTCTCATACTTTCCCCTTCATCGCCATGTTATCGTGCACCGCTCATACCATCCTCTATATCGGTGTGTTGTCGCGCACCTCGCATAGCTTCCCCTATATCGATGTGTTTTCAAGCACCTCTCATAACTTCAGGTATATCGCCTTGTGTTCGCACACCTCTCATAGCATCCCCTATATGGCTGTGTTTTCGCACAACTCGCATACCTTCCCCTATATCATTGTGTTCTTATGCATCTCTCTTAGCTTCCCCTGTATCGATGTGTTTTCGCGCAGCTCTCATACCTGCCTCTATATCGCCGTATTTTCGCAGACCTCTCATAGCTTCCCCTATATCGCTGTGTTATCGCTTACCTCGCGTACCTTTCCCTATATTATTGTGTTTTCACGCACCTCTGATAACTACCACTGTATCAATGTGTTTTCGCGCACCTCTAAAACCTTCCCCTATATCGCTGTGTTATCAAGCAGCTTTCATAGCTTCCCCGATATTGCTGTGCTTTCGCATACCTCCCATAGCTTCCCATATATCGCCGTGTTTTCAGGCACCACTCATACCTTCCACTACATCGCTGTGTTTTCGCGCACCTCTCATACCTTCTCATATATCGTCATCTTTTTACGCACCTTCCGTAGCTTCCCCTATATTGCTGTGTTTTCCTGCACCTGTCAAACCTTCCTCTATATCGCCGTGTTTTCGCGCACCTCCCATAGCTCCCCATATATCACTGTGTTTTCATGCTCCTCGCATACATACCCCTATATCACTGTGTTTTCATGCACGTCCCATACCTTCCCATATATTGCTGAGTTTTCTTGCACATCCCATAGCTTCCCCTGTATTGCTGTGTTTTCGCGCATGTCTCAGAGCTTCCCCTAGATTGCCATGTTTTTGTGCACCTCCCATACCTTCCCATTATCGCTGTGTTTTCGCGCACCTCCCATAGCTTCCCCAATATCGCTGTGTTTTCGTGCACCTCTCAAACTTTCCCATATATAGCTGGTTAACGCTCCCCTCTCATAGCTTCCCCTATATCACCGTGTTTTCACACACCTCTCATAGCCTCCCATATATCGCTGTGTTTTCACGCACCTCGCATACCTTCCCCTATATCGTTGTGTTTTTTCGCACCTCTCATAGCTTCCCCTACATCGCTGTGTTTTCACTTGCCTCGCATACCTTCCCCTATATCATTGTGTTTTCGCGCACCTCTCATACCTTCCCCTATATCGCTCTGTTGTTGTGCACCTCCCATTGCTTCCCACATTTCGCTGTGTTATCGCGCTCCATTCATACTTTCCCCTACATCGCTGTATTTTCGTGCACCTCTCATACCTGCCCCTATATCGCCTTGTTTTCGCAGACCTCTCATAGCTTCCCCTATATCACTGTGTTTTCGCTTACCTCGCGTACCTTCCCCTATATCATTGTGTTTTCGCGCACCTCTGGTACCTACCACTGTATCGATGTGTTTTCAGTCACCTCTGAAACCTTCCCCAATATCGCTGTGTTATCAAGCAGCTTTCATAGCTTCCCCTATATTGCTGTGTTTTCACATACCTCCCATAGCTTCCCATATATCGCTGTGTTTTCGCGCACCGCTCATATCTTCCCCTACATCGCTGCGTTTTTGCGCAGCTCTCATACTTTCCCCTATTTCTCCATGTTTTCACGCACCTCCCATAGCTTCCTCAATATCGCTGTGTTTTCAAACAACTCGCGTACCTTCCCCTATATCGATGTGTTTTCGCGCACCTCTCATAGCTTCCCCTACATCACTGTGTTTTCGCGCACCTCTCATACCTTCTCCTATATCACCATCTTTTTACGCACTTTCGGTAGCTTCCCCTACATGGCTGTGTTTTCTTGCACCTGTCATACCTTCCTCTATATCACCGTGTTTTCGTGCACGTCCCGTAGCTCCCCATATATCACTGTGTTTTCACGCTCCTGGCATACCTACCCCTATATCACTGTATTTTTACGCACGTCCCATACCTTCCCGTATATTGCTGAGTTTTCTTGCACCTCCTACAGCTTACCCTGTATTGCTGTGTTTTCGCACACCTCCCATAGTTTTCCCTATATAGCTGTGTTTTCGCGCACGTCTCAGAGCTTCCCCTAGATTGCCATGTTTTCACACACCTCCCATATTTTCCCATTATCGCTGTGTTTTCGTGCACCTCCCATAGTTTCCCCAATATGGCTGTTTTTGCGCACCTCTCATACCTTCCACTGTATCGATGTGTTTTGCGCACCTCTCGTAGCTTCCCCGTATCAATGTGTTTTTGCGCACTTCTCATAGCTTCCCCTACATCGCTGTGTTTTCACGCACCTCGCATACCTTCCCCTATATTGTTGTGTTTTCGCGCACCTCTCATACATTCCACTATATTGATGTGTTTTCACACACCTCTCATAGCTTCCCCTATATCGCTGTGTTTCCTGCACCTCCCATAGCTTCCTAGTTTTTGGCGTGTTATCGCGCACTTCTCATATCTTCCCATATATTGCGATGTTTTCACGCACCTCTCATATCTTCTCCCAAATCGCTATGTTTTCGTGCACCTCTCATAGCTTCCCCTATATTACCGTGTTTTCGCACACCTCTCATAGCTTCCCCTATATTGCTGTGTTTTCACGCACCTCGCATACCTTCCCTTATATCGTTATGTTTTTGCGCACCTCTCATACCTTCCACTATATCTATGTGTTTCGCGCACCTCTCGTAGCTTCCCCTGTATCAATGTGTTTTCGCGCACTACTCATAGCTTCCCTTATATTGCTGTGTTTTCCCGCACCTCTCATAGCATCCCCCAAATCGCTGTGTTTTCGATCACCACTCATAGCTTCCTATATATCATTGTTTTCACGCACCTCTCATACCTTCCGCTATATCGCCATGTTTTCGCAGACCTCTCATACCTTCCCCTATATTGCTGTGTTTTAGCACCCATGTCGTACCTTCCCCGTATGGCTGTGTTTTCATGCACCTACCATAACTTCTCGTATGTCTCTGTGCTCTTGTGAACCTCCAATCACTTCCCCTATATCGCTCTGCTTTCACACACCTCTCATACTTTCCCCTACATCGCTGTGTTTTCGCACACCTCTCATACCTTTCCCTATATCGTCGTGTTTTCATGCACCTCCCAAAGATTTCCCTATATCACTGTGTTTTCGCGCACCTCTCATACCTTCCCCTATATCGCCGTGTTTTTGCAGACATCTCATACCTTCCCCTATATTGCTGTATTTTCGCGCCCCTCTCATTCCTTCCCCAGTATCGCTTTGTTTTCACACACCACCCACAGCTTGCCATTTTTCGCGCACCTCTCCTAGCTTCCCGTATATTGCGATGATTTCGCGCATCTATTATAGCTAACCTCAAATCGCTGTGTTTTTGCGCACCTCTCATAGCTTCCCCTATATCGCCGTGTTTTCTCACACCTCTCATACCTTCTCCTTTTTCGTTCTGTATTCGTGCACCTCCCATACCTTCCCATATGTCGCTGTGTTTTCGGGCACCTCTCATACCTTCCACTATATCACTGTGTTTTCGCACACCTCTCATAGCTTCCCCTATATCGATGTGTTTTTGCGCACCTCTCATAACTTCCCCTATATCGCTGTGTATTCGCGCACATACGTAGCATCCCCTATATCATTGTGTTTTTGCGCACTTCTCATACCTTCCTCTATAACGCTGTGTTTTTGCTCACCTCTCATAGTATTTGCCTATATCGCCGTGTTCTCGCTCATCTCTCATATCTTCCCCTATATCGACGTGTTTTCACACACCTTTCATACTTTCATGTATATCGCCTTGTTTTCGCGCACCTCCCATAGATTCCCCTCTATCACTGTGTATTGGCGCACCTCTCATACCTTCCCCCTTTTTGCTGTGTTATCGCACACCTCTCATAGCTTCCCCTCTATTGCTGTGTGCTTGTGCACCTCTCATATCTTCCCAAATGTCGCCGTGTTTTCACTCACTTCCCGTACATTCCCCTATGTCATTGTGTTTTTGCGCACTTCTCATAGCTTCCCCCCAATCGCAGTGTTTTTCTGACTTCTCATAGCTTTGCCTATATCGCCATGTTCTCGCGCACCTCTCATATCTTCCCCTTTTTAGCTGAGTTTTCACTCAACTCTCATACATTCCCCTATATTGACATGTTTTCACGCACCTTTCATACCTTCACATATATCGCCATGTTTTCATGCACTTCCCATTCACGTACCTCTCATATATTCCCATATATCGCTGTGTTTTCACTCACTTCCCATACATTCCCCTATATCGCTGTGTTTTCGCACACCTACCATAGCTTCCACTAGGTCGCTGTGTTTTCACGCACCTCTCATCCCTTCCCCGATATCACTGTGATTTTGCGCTCCTCCCAAGGCTTCCGCTATATCGCTGTGTTTTCGGTCACCTCTCATAGTTTCCCCTATATTACCGCGTTTTTGTGCACCGCTCATATCTACCGCTATATCGCTGTGTTATCAATCAGCTCTCATAGCTTCCCCCATATTCCTCTGTTTTCTCGCACATCTCATAGCTTCCCCTATGTCGCTGTGCTCTCCTGCACCTCTCCTCACTTCTCCTATATTGCTCTGTTTCCACGGACCTCCCATAGCTTCCCATTTTTTGCCATGTTTTTGTGCACCTTTCATACCTTCCCCTATATTGTTGTGTTTTAGCGCCCATCTCGTACCCTCCCCGCATGGTTGTGTTTTTATGCACCTACCATAACTTCTCGTATGTCGCTGTGCTCTCATGAACCTCCAATCACTTCCCCTATATCGCACTGCTTTCACACACCTCCCATATCTTCCCCTACATCGCTGTGTTTTCGGGCACCTCTCATGCCTTCCACTATATCGACGTGTTTTCACGTACCTCCCATAGCTTCCCCTATATAGCCGTGTTTTCTCACACCTCTCATACCTGCCCCTATGTCGCCCTGTTTTCGCGCACCTCCCATAGCTTCCCATATATCGCTGTGTTTTCGCGCACCTCTCATACCTTCTCCTATATCGTCGTCTTTTTACGCACCTTCCGTAGCTTCCCCTATATTGCTGTGTTTTCTTGCACCTGTCATACCTTCCTCTATATCGCTGTGTTTTCGCGCACCTCCAATAGCTCCCCATATATCACTGTGTTTTCACGCTCCTCGCATACCTACTCCTATATCACTGTGTTTTCACGCACGTCCCATACCTTCCCATATATTGCTGAGTTTTCTTGCACATCCCACAGCTTCCTCTGTATTGCTGTGTTTTCACACAACTCCCATAGCTTCCCCTATGTCGCTGTGTTTTCGCCCATGTCTCAGACCTTCCCCTAGGTTGCCATGTTTTCGCGCACTTCCCATACTTTCCCATTATCGCTGTGTTTTCATGCACCTCCCATAGCTTCCCCAATATGGCTGTTTTTGCCCCCCTCTCATACCTTCCACTATATCGATGTGTTTTGCGCACCTCTCATAGCTTCCCCTACATCGCTGTGTTTTCGCGCACCTCTCATACCTTCTCCTATATCGCCGACTTTTTACGCACCTTCCGTAGCTTCCCCATTTTTTGCTGTTTTCTTTCACCTGTCGCACCTTCCTCTATATCGCCGTGTTTTCGCGCACCTCCCATAGCATCCCATTATCACTGTGTTTTCATGCTCCTCGCATACCTACCCCTATATCACTGTGTTTTCACGCACGTCCCATACCTTCCCATATATTGCTGAGTTTTCTTGCACATCCCACAGCTTCCCCTGTATTGCTGTGTTTTCACGCATGTCTCAGAGCTTCCCCTAGATTGCCATGTTTTCACACACCTCCCATACCTTCCCATTATCGCTGTGTTTTCGCGCACCTCCCATAGCTTCCCCAATATCGCTGTGTTTTCGTGGGCCTCTCATACTTTCCCATATATAGCTGGCTAATGCTCCCCTCTCATAGCTTCCCGTATATCGCTGTGTTTTCACGCACCTTGCATACCTTCCCCTATATCGTTGTGTTTTTGCGCACCTCTCATAGCTTCCCCTATATAGTTGTGTTTTGGCTTGCCTCGCATACCTTCCCCTATATAATTGTGTTTTCGCGCACCTCTCATACCTACCACTTCATCGATGTGTTTTCGCGCATCTCTCATACCTTCCCTTATATCGCTGTGTTATCAAGCAGCTTTCATAGCTTCCCCTATATTGCTGTGTTTTCGCATACCTCCCATAGCTTCCCCTACATCGCTGTATTTTCGCGCACCTCTCATACCTGCCCCTATATCGCCTTGTTTTTGCAGACCTCTCTTAGCTTCCCCTATATCACTGTGTTTTCGCTTAGCTCGCGTACCTTCCCCTATATCATTGTGTTTTCGCGCACCTCTGGTACCTACCACTGTATCGATGTGTTTTCACTCACCTCTAAAACATTCCCCTATATCACTGCGTATTCAAGCAGCTTTCATAGCTTCCCCTATATTGCTGTGTTTTTGCATACATCCCATAGCTTCCCATCAACCGCTGTGTTTTCACACACCTCCCATACCTTCCGCTATATCGCTGTGTTTTTGCGCACCTCTCGTATCTTCCCCTACATCGCTGCGTTTTTGCGCAGCTCTCATACCTTTCCCTATTTCACCATGTTTTCACGCACCTCCCATAGCTTCCTAAATATCGCTGTGTTTTCGCACACCACTCATACCTTCCCCTATAACGCTGTGTTTTTGCTCACCCCTCATAGCTTTGCCTATATCGCCGTGTTCTTGCGCACCTCTCATACCTTCCCCTTTTTAGCTGAGTTTACGCTCATCTCTCATACCTTCCCCTATATCGACGTGTTTTCGCACACCTTTCATACCTTCACGTATATCGCCGTGTTTTCGCACACCTCCCATAGATTTTTCTGTATCACTGTGCATTCGTGCGCCTCTCATACCTTCCCCTATGTTGTTGTGTTTTCGTGCACCTCTCATACCTTGCACTATATCACTGTGTTTTCCCGCACCTCTCATATCGTCCTCTGTATCGCTGCATTTTCATGCACCTCTCATCGCTTCCCCTATATCGATGTGTTTTCAAGCACCTCTCATACCTTCGCCTTGAGTTAGCGCACCTCCCATTGTTCCCCTATATCACTCTGTTTTCGACCACCTCTCATACCTTCCACTATATTGATGTGTTTTCGCACACCTCTCATACCATCCCTATATCGACGTGTTTTCACGCACCTTTCATACCTTCACATATATCGCCGTGTTTTCACGCACCTCCCATAGATTCCTCTATATCAATGTGTTTTGGCGCACCTCTGATACCTTTCCCTATATCGCAGTGTTTTTCTGACCTCTCCTAGCTTTGCCTATATCTCCGTGTTCGCGTGCACCTCTCATACTTTCCCCTTTTTAGCTGAGTTTTCGCTCATCCCTCATACCTCCCCCTATATCGACGTGTTTTCATACACCTTTCATACCATCAATTATATCGCCGTGTTTTTGCACACGTCCCGTAGATTCCCCTATATCACAGTGTAATCGCGCACCTCTCATACCTTCCCCTATATCACTGTGTTTTCACTCACTTCCCATACTTTCCCCTATATCGTTGTGTTTTTGCACACCTCTCATAGCTTCTCCTATATCTCTGTGCTTTCTCGCACCTCTCATACCTTCCCCAAAATCACTCTGTTTTAGCGCACCTCTCATAGCTCCCCATATATCACTGTTTTTTCACGCTCCTCACATACCTACCCCTATATCACTGTGTTTTCATGCACGTCCCATACCTTCCCAGAAATTGCTGAGGTTTCTTGCACCTCCCACAGCTTCCCCTGTATTGCTGTATTTTCGCACACCTCCCATAGCTTCCCCTATATCGCTGTGTTTTCGCGCACGTCTCAGAGCTTCCCCTATATTGCCATGTTTTCGCGCACCTCCCATAACTTCCCATTATCGCTGTGTTTTTGCGCACCTCCCAGAGCTTCCCCAATATGGCTGTGTTGTCGCACACCTCTTATACCTTCCCCTTTATCGCTGTGTTTTCGCACATCTCCTATAGCTTCCCCTATATCGCTGTGTTTTCGTGCATCTCTCATACTTTCCCATATATTGCTGTTAACGCTCCCCTCTCATAGCTTCCCCTATATCACCGTGTTTTCGCGCACCTCTCATAGCTTCCCTTATATTGCTGTGTTTTCACGCACCTCGCATACCTTCCCCTATATTGTTGTGTTTTCGCGCACCTCTCATACCTTCCCCTATATTGCTGTGTTTTCGCATACCTCCCGTAGCTTCCGCTATATCGCTGTTTTCGCACACCTCTCATAGCTTGCCGTATATGGCGATGTTTTCATACACCACTCATGGTTTCCCCTAGACCACTGTGTTTTCACACACCTCACATAGCGTCCCCTATATCGTTCTTTTGTCGTGCACCTCCCATGGCTTCCCATATATCGCTGTGTTTTCGCGCACCACTCGTACCTTCCCCTACATCGCTGTGTTTTTGTGCACCTCTGATACATTACCCGATATCGTTGTGTTTTCACACACATCTCACACCTTCCCCAATATCACTGCGTTTTCATGCAACTCCCATAGCTTCCCATTTTTCGCCCTGTTTACGCACACCTCTCATAGCTTCCCATATATTGCGATGTTTTCGCTCACCTTTCATAGCTTCCCCCAAATCGCTGTGTTTTCACGCACCTCTCATGCCCTCCCCTATATCGCTCTTTTATCGGGCACCTCCCATGGCTTCCCCTATATCGCTGTATTTTCGCGCATGTCTCAGAGCTTCCCCTATATTGCCATGTTTTCGCGCACCTCTCACACCTTCCACTATATCGTTGTGTTTTCCTGCACCTCTCATATCTTCCCCTACATCGCCGTATTTTTGCAGACCTCTCATACCTTCCCCTATATTGCTGTGTTTTAGTGCACCTCTCATACCTTCCCCAATATCAATGTGTTTTCACACACATCCCACAGCATCCCATTTTTCACCATGTTTTCACGCACCTCTCATTGCTTCCCGCATATTGCGATGATTTCGCGCATCTATTAGCTAACCCCAAATCGCTGTGTTTTCGCGCACCTCCTCTACCTTCCTCTATATCGCTGTGTTTTTATGCACCTCCCATAGCTTCCCCTTTATCGCCGTGCTTATGCGCTCCTCTCATAGCTTCCCATATATTGCGATCTTTTCGCGAACCTCTCATCGCTTTCCCAAAATCGCTGTGTTTTTGTGCACCTCTCATATCTTCCCCCATATATTCGTGTTCTGGTGCAACTCGCATAGCTTCCCCTACATCGCTGTGTTTTCGCGCAACTCTCATACCTTCTCCTATACTGCGTCTTTTCACACACCTCCCGTAGCTTCCCCTATATTGCATTGTTTTCCTGCACCTGTCATACCTTCCACTATATCGCCGTGCTTTTGGGCACCTCTCACACCTTCCACTATATCGCTGTGTTTTCTCGCACCTCTCGTCGCTTCCCATATGTCGCTGTGTTTTCACCGGCCTCTCATACCTTCCATTACATCGCTGTGTTTTCGCGCACCTCTCATACCTTCCCCTATATCGCTGTGTTTTTGCTCACCTCGCATTGTTTCCCCTACAGCGTTGTGTTTTCGTGCACCTCTCATACTTTCAAGTATATCGATGTGTTTTCGCGCACCTCTCGTAGCTTCCCCTATATTGATGTGTTTTCATGCCCCTGTCATAACTTCCCCCATATCGCCGTGTTTTCTCGCACCTCTCATGTCTTCCCCTATATCGCTCTGTTTTTGTGCACCTCCCATAGCTTCCCATATATCACTGTGTTTTCACGCACCTCTCATGTTTTTCCCCATATTTCTGTGTTTTCGCGCACCTCTTACTGCTTCCCCTATATCGCCGTGTTTTTGCGCACCTCTCATACATTCTGTAGCATCGCTGTGTTTTCACGAACGTCCTGTTCCTTCCCCTATATTGTTGTGTTTTCGCACATCTCTCATACATTCCCTTATAGCGCTGTATTTTCGCGCATCTCCCATACATTCTCCTTATCGCTGTTTTCTCGCGTACCTCCCATACCTTCCCCAATATGGCTGTGTTTTCGCACGCCTCTCATACCTTCCACTGTATCGCTGTGTTTTTGCACACTTCCCATAGTTTTCCCTATATCACTGTGTTTTCGGTCACCTCTCATAGCTTCCCTATATCGCTGCGTTTTCACGCATCTCTCATCGCTTCCCATATATCAATGTGTTTTCACACACCTCTTATTCCTTCACGTATATCGTCGTGTTTTCGCGCACCTCTCATACATTCTCCTGCATCGCTGTGTTTTCGCACACGTCCTGAACCTTCCCATATATTGCTGTGTATTCGCGCACCTTCCATAGCTTCCCCTATATAGCTGTTTTCTCGCACGTCTCAGAGCTTCCCCTATATTGCCGTGTATTTGCGCACCTCCCATACCTTCCCCTATATCGCCATCTTTTGTGCACCTCCCATACATTCCCCTTATCGCTGTGTTTTCACGCGCCTCCCATACCTTCCCCAATATGGCTGTGTTTTCACGCACCTCTCAAAACTTCCCCTATGTTGCTGTGTTTTTGCACACCTCCCATAACTTCCCCTATATCATTGTGTTTTCACGCACCTCTCAAACCTTCCGCTGTGTTGCTGTGTTTTTCCACACCTCCCACAGCTTCCCCTATATCGCTGTGTCTTCGTGCACCTCTCATACATTTCCCTATATCACTGTGTTTTCACGCACCTCGCATACCGTCCCCTATATCGCTGCGTTTTCGCGCACCTCCCATAGCTTCCCCTATATCACTGTGTTTTCGCGCACCTCTCAAACCTTCCCCTGTGTTGCTGTGTTCTTGCACACCTCCCATAGCGCCCCCTATATCGCTGTGTTTCCGGGCACCTCTCATAGCTTCCCCTATATTGCTGTGTTTCACACACTACCCAAAGCTTCCTCAATATCGTTGTGTTTTTGAGCACCTCTCATACCTTCCCCTATATCACTGTGCTTTCGCGCACCTCTCATACCGTCCCCTATATCGCTGCATTTTCCCGCACCTCTCATCGGTTCCCCTATATCAATGTGTTTTTACACACCTCTCATTCCTTCATGTATATCACAGTGTTTTCGCGCACCTCCCATAGCTTCCCCTATATCACTGTGCTTTCGCGCAGCTCTCATACCATCCCCTATATCGCTGTGTTTTTGCGCACCTCCCATACCTTCCCCTATATCGCTGTATTTTTGGACACCTCCCATACCTTCCCCTATAACGCCTTGTTATCACGCACCTCTCATATATTCCCCTTTAGCGCTGTTTTCGTGCACCTCTCACAGCTTTCCCAAAATCTCTGTGTTTTCGCGCACCTCTCATACATTCCAATATATCGCTGTGTTTTTGCGCACCTCTCGTAGCTTCCCCATATCGATGTGTTTTCGGGCACTTCTCATACCTTCCCCTACATCGCCGTGTTTTCACACACCTCCCAACTCTTCCCATATATCGCTGTGTTTTCGCAGACCTCTCATAACTTCCTCTATATTGCTGTGCTTTAGCGCACCTCTCATACCTTCCCCTATATAGCTGTGTTTTGACGTACCTCCCATAGCTTCCCATATATCGCAGTGGTTTCGTGCACATGTCATAGCTTCCTATATATTGCGAGGTTTTCGCACACTTCTCATAGGTTCCCCCAAATCGCTGTGTTTTCGCCCACCTCTCAGAGCTTCTCCTATATCGCCTTGTTTTCAGGCACCTCCCATAGCTTCCCCTATATCACTGTGTTTTCTTGCACCTCTCATGCCTTCCCCAATATCGCTATGTTTTTGTGCACTGCCCATAGCTTCCCATATATCGCTATGTTTTCCCTAACCTCTCATACCTTCCCCTGTATTGCCGCGTTTTCGCGCACCTCGCATACATTCTCCTATATCACCATGTTGTAACGCACCTCCCATAGCTTCCCCTATATCGCTGTGTTTTCTCGCACCTCTCATACCTTCCCCTATATGGCTATGATTTCGCGCAACTCCAATAGCTTCCAATTTATCGCTGTGTTTTCGTGCAGCTCTCATACCTTCCACTATATCGCTGTGTTTTCGCGCACCTGTCATAGCTTCCCCAATATCAATGTGCTTTCATGCACATCTCATAGCTTCCCCTATTTTGCCGTGTTTTCACTCACCTCCCATAGCTTCCCCTGTATCGCTGTGTTTTTGTGCACCTTTGATAGCTTCCCCTATATCGCTGTGTTTTGGCGGAAACCTATAGCTTCTTCTATATCGCAGTGCTTTTGCTCACCTCTCATAGATTTGCCAATGTCGCCATGTTTTTGCGCACTACTCATCCCTTCCCCTGTATCATGTGATTTTGCGCACCCGCCATACATTCCCCTACATTGCCATGTATTTGCGCACCTCTCATAGCTTCCCCTATATCGCTGTGCATTCGCGCACCTCTCATTCCTTCCCCTATAGAGCTGCGTTTTCTCTCACCTCTATCACCGTGTTTTTGCGCACTTCTCATACATTCCTCTTCATCGCCATGTTTTCGAGCACCACTCATACCTGCCTCTATATCGGTGTGTTGTCGCGCACCTCTCATAGCTTCCCCTATATCGCTGTGTTCTCGGGCACCTCTCATAGCTTCCCGTATATTGCGATGTTTTCATGCACCTCTCATAACTTCCCCTACATTGCTGTAGTTTTGCTCACCTCTTATAGCTGCCCCTATTTCACCGTGTTTTCACGCACCTCTAATATCTTCCCCTATACAGCTGTGTTTTCACTCACCTCTCATAACTTCCCCTGTATTGCCGTGTTTTCGCGCACCTCTCATTCCTTCAACTATATCGCTGTGTTTTCGTGCACCACTCATAACTTCCCCTGTATCGCCATGTTTTCGTGCACCTCTCATACCTTCAACTATATAGCTGTGTTTTCGTGTACGTCCCATACCTTCCCATATATTGCTGTGCTTTTGCGCACCCCCCATAGCTTCCCCTATATTGCTGTGCTTTTGCGCACCTCTCATGCCTTCTGCTGTATCGCTGTATTTTCGCACATCTCTCATCGCTTCCCCTATATCGCTATGCTTTTGCGCACGTCTCAGGGCTTCCCCTATATTGCTGTGATTTCACACACCTACCATAGCTTCCGCGCTATGGCTGTGTTTTCGCTTCCCTCTCATACCTTCACATAAATCGTTGTATTTTCATGCATCTCCCATAGCTCCCCCTATATCGCTGTGTTTTGGCTTACCTTTCATTGCTTCCCCTACATCATTGTGTTTTGGTGCACCACTCATACCTTCAAGTATATCGATGTGTTTTCGCACACCTCTCGTAGCTTCCCCAATATCGATGTGTTTTCGTGCTCCTGTGATACCTTCCCCTATATCGCCGTGTTTTCACGCACCTCTCATATCTTCCCCTATATAGCTGTGTTTTCGCTCACCTCTCATAACTTCCCTTGAATCGCCGTGTTTTTGCGCACCTCCCATACATTCTGCTGCATCGCTGTATTTTCACGACCGTCCCCTAACTTCCCATATATTGTTGTGTTTTCGCACACCTTCCACAGCTTCGCCTATATAGCTGTGTTTTCGCGCACGTCTCAGAGCTAACCCTATATTGCTGTGTTTTGGCGCACTTCCCTTAGCTTCCCCTATATCACTGCGTTTTTGCCTCCCTCTTATACCTTCCCCTAAATCACTGTGTTTTCGCGCACCCCCTATAGCTTCCCCTATATTGCCGTCTTTTCACGCACCTCTCTACATTCCCTTATAGCGCTGTGTTTTCGCGCACATCCCATACCTTCCATAATATGGCTGTGTTTTCGTGCACCTCTCATAACTTCCCCTGTATTGCTGTGCTTTTGTACACTTCCTATAGTTTCCCCTATATCGCTGTGTTTTTAGGCACCTCTCATAGCTTCCCCTATATTGCTGCGTTTTCACGCACCTCTCATCGCTTCCCATATATCAACGTGTTTTCACACACCTCTTATTCCTTCATATATATCCCCTTGTTTTCGCGCACCTCTCATACATTCCCCTTATCGCTGTGTTTTCGCGCCCCTCCCATATCTTCCCCTATATTGCTGTGTTTTCGCGCACATCTCATACCTTCTGCTGTATCGCTGTGTTTTCGCACACCTTCCATAGCTTCCCCTATATAGCTGTGTTTCCTCGCACGTCTCGGTGCTTCCCCTATATTGCTGTGTATTTGCGCACCTCCCATAGCTTCCCCTATATCGCCATCTTTTTGCGCACCTCTCATACATTTCCCTAGAGTGCTGTGTTTTCGCGCACCTCCCATACATTCCCCTTATCGCTGAATTTTCGCGCACCTCTCATCGGTTCCCCTATATCAATGTCTTTTTACACACCTTTCATTCCTTCACATATATTGCTGTGTTTTCGCGTACCTCCCATAGCTTCCCCTATATTACTGTGTTTTCGTACACCTCTCAAACCTTCTCCTGTGTTGCTGTGATTTTGCACACCTCAAATAACGTCCCCTATATCGCTGCGTTTTCGGGCACCTCCCATAGCTTCCCATATATCGCTGTGTTGTCGCAGACCTCTCATAACTTCCCCTATATTGCTGTGCTTTAGCACACCTCTCATACCTTCCCCTATATAGCTGTGTTTTGACACACCTCCCATAGCTTCCCATATATCGCTGTGATTTCGCGCGCCTCCCATCCCTTCCCCAATATGGCTGTGTTTTCGCGCACCTCTCAAACCTCCCATTGTGTTGCTGTGTTTTTGCACACCTCCCATACATTCCCCTATATCGCTGTGTTTTCGGGCACCCCTCATACCTACCCATATATCACTGTGTTTTCATGCACATCACATACCGTCCCCTATATCGCTGCGTTTTCGCGCACCTCTCATCCCTTCATGTATATCGCTGTGTTTTCGCGCACCTCCCATAGCATCCCATATATCACTGTGTTTTCACGCACCTCTCAAACCTTTCCCTGTGTTGCTGTGTTTTTGCACACCTCCCATAGCGTCCTCTATATCGCTGCGTTTTCGGGCACCTCTCATAGCTTCCCCTATATTGCTGTGTTTTCGCACACTAACCAAAGCTTCATCTATATCATTGTGTTTTTGCGCACCTCTCATACCATCCCCTATATCATTGGGTTTTCGCGCACCTCGCACACCGTCCCCTATATCGCTGCGTTTTCGCGCACCTCCCATAGCTTCCCCTATATCACTGGGATTTTGCGCACCTCGCACACCGTCCCCTATATAGCTGCATTTTCCCGCACCTCTCATCGGTTCCCCTATATCAACGTGGTTTTACACAACTCTCATTCCTTCAAGTATATCGCTGTGTTTTTACGCACCTCCCATAGCTTTCCCTATATCACTGTGCTTTCGCGCAGTTCTCATACCAACCCCTATATCGCTGTGTTTTTGCGCACCTCCCATACCTTCCCCTATATCGATGTATTTTCGGACACCTCCCATACCTTCCCCTATAGCGCCTTGTTTTCGTGCACCTCTCATAGCTTTCCTAAAATCTCTGTGTTTTCGCGCACCTCTCATACATTCCACTATATCGCTGTGTTTTTGCAGACCTCTCATAACTTCCCCTATATTGCTGTATATTAGCGCACTTCTCATACCTTCCCCTATATAGCTGTGTTTTGACGCACCTCCCATAGCTTCCCATATATCGCACTGTTTTTGCACACCTGTCATAGCTTCCCATATATTGCGAGGTTTTCGCACACTTCTCATAGGTTCCTCCAAATCGCTGTGATTTTGCGAGGTTTTCGCGCACCTCCCATAGCTTCCCCTATATCGCTGTGATTTTGCTCACCTCTCATATCTTTGCCTATATTGTCGAGTTCTCACGCACCTTTTATACCTTCCCCTTTTTAGCTGAGTTTTCGCTCATCTCTCGTAGCTTCCCCTATATCGCTGTGTTTTCATTCACCTCTGATACCTTCCCCTATATCGTTGTGTTTTCACACACCTCTCATACCTTCCCCTATATCATTGTGTTTTCGTGCAGTTCTCATACCTACCCCTATATCACTGCGTTTTCACGCACCTCGCATACCATCCACCTATATCACTGCGTTTTCGTGCACCTCTCATTGCTTGCCCTATATTGATGTGTTTTCACACACCTCTCATTCCTTCACGTATATCACCATGTTTTCGCGCACTTCCCATAGCTTCCCCTATATCACTTTGTTCTCGCGCAGCTCTCATACCTTCCCCTATATCGCTGTTCTCTCACACCCCTCATGCCTTACCCTGTATCGCTGTGTTTTCGTGCACCACCCATAGCTTACCATATATCACTGTGTTTTCCCGCACCTCTCATAGATTTCCCTATATCACCTTGTTTTTGCGCACCTCTCATATCGTCTCCTTCTTTGCTGAGTTTTCACTCATCTCTCATACCTGTCCTATATCGCCGTGTTTTCTCGCATCTCCTATAGCTTCCTCTATATCACTGTGTTTTCACGCACCTCCCATAGCTTCCCATATATCGCCGTGTTTTCGCGCACCTCTCATGCCTTACCCTATATCACTGTTTTTGCACACCTCTCATACCTTCCCCGACATTGCAGTGTTTTTGCGCACCTCTAAGAGATTCCCCAATCTCACTGTGTTTTCATGCACCTCCCGCAACTTCCCCAATATCGCTGTGTTTTTGCTCTGTCATACCTTCCCCTATATGGCTGTGTTTTTTGGCACACCGCTGATACATTGCCCTGTATCGCCGTGTTCTGACGCACTCTCATACCTTCCCCTATATCACCGTGTTTTTTCAAGCTTCTCCTACCTTCTGCTACATCACTTTGTTTTCACGCACCTACCATAGCTTCCCCTGTATCGCTGTGTTTTCGCGCACCTCTCATAGCTTCCCCTTTGTTGCTGTGTTTTCGCGCACCTTTCATAGCTTCCTCTATATCGCTGCATTTTCGCGCACCTCTTATACCTTCCCCTATATCGCTGTGTTTGCATTCACCTCTCATACCTTCACTTATATCACCAAAATTTCACGCACCTCACATAGCTTCCCCCTATATTGCCATGTTTTCCCTAACCTCTCATACCTTCCCCTGTATCGCCGCGTTTTCACGCACCTCGCATACATTCTCCTATATCACCATGTTCTAACGCACCTCCCATAGCTTCCCCTATATCGCTGTGTTTTCTCGCACCTCTCATACCTTTCCCTATATCGCTGTTTTCACGCAACTCCAATAGCTTCCAATATATCGCTGTGTTTTCGTGCAGCTCTCATACGTTCCTCTGTATCGCTGTGTTTTCGCGCATCTCTCATACCTTACCCTAAATCATTGTTTTTTCATGCACCTCTCATATCTTCCCCATATCGCCGTGTTTTCCCGCACTTCCCACAGCATCCCCAAAATCGCTGTTTTCGCGCACCTCGTGTACCTTCCTCTATATCACTCTGTTTTTGCGCACCTCACATAGCTTCCCCCTATATTGCCATGTTTTCCCTAACCTCTCATACCTTCCCCTGTATTGCCGCGTTTTCGCGCACCTCGCATACATTCTCCTATATCACCATGTTGTAACGCACCTCCCATAGCTTCCCCTATATCGCTGTGTTTTCTCGCACCTCTCATACCTTCCCCTATATGGCTATGATTTCGCGCAACTCCAATAGCTTCCAATTTATCGCTGTGTTTTCGTGCAGCTCTCATACGTTCCTCTGTATCGCTGAGTTTTCACACACCTCTCATAGCTTCCCCTATATCGCTGTGTTTTCTCGCAGCTCTCCTAGCTTCCACTATATCGCTGTGTTTTCCCGCACCTCTGATACCTTGCCCAACATGGCTGTGTTTTCGTGCATCTCTCATACTTATCCCTATATCACTGTGTTTTCACGCACCCCACATACCATCCACCTATATCGTTGCATTTTCGCACACCTCTCATCGCTTCTCCTAAATTGACGTGTTTTCACCCACCTCTCATTCCTTCACGTATATCGCCGTGTTTTCACACACCTCCCATAGCTTCCCCTATATCACTTTGTTCTCATGCAGCTCTCATACCTTCTCCGATATCGCTGTAATTTGGGACACCTCCCATAGCTTCCCCTATATCGCCGTGTTTTCATGCACTTCTCATATATTCCCCTATAGTGCTGTGTTTTCGCGCACCTCTCATAGCTTTCCCAAAATCTCTGTTTTCGTGCACCTCTCATACATTCCACTATATCGCTGTGTTTTCGCGCACCTCTCATAGCTTCCCCATATCGATGTGTTTTTGCGCACCTCTCATACCTTCCCCTATATTGCCGTTTTTTCGCACACCTGTCATAGCTGCCCCTATATCGCTGTGTTTTCACCGGCCTCTCATACCTTCCCCGAAATCGCTGTGTTTTCGTGCACCTCGCATTGCTTCCCCTACATCGTTGTGTTTTCGCGCATGTTTCATACCTTCAACTGTATCGATGTGTTTTCACGCACCTCTCGTAGCTTCCCCAATATCTTTTCTTTTTAAATCTTTTTATTGAATTAGTACACAAAAGGTAAACCATATCGGCACCGATACACAGTTGCAATATAACTTTACAAGAGATATTAATACACACAAAAAAAAAGTTAGTACAAACAGTGCAGTTTAAATTTAAAATAACCAGGTAATATAATAGTATACTAATTTTCAAACATGTCAATAAGGAAAAAAAAACAAAAAACACCCAAAAAATCCCCACCGCGCAACTAAACGAAAAAGCAAAGCAAAGCAATGGGCTAACTAGGTATCAAGTAGACTTAAACAACTTAAAACAATCACGTCCTCAAACCCGACCTCCATTAAAAACAGTTAAAAAGCAAGAAGGGAATGTAGATATGGCCAGAGAAAGAAAAAAAAGTTGCATTAATTGAAAATGTTGAATAAAAGATCTCCAAGTCTGTTCAAATTTAACTGAAGAATCATAAAGATTACTTCTAATTTTCTCCAGATTAAAACAAAGTATCGCCTGGGAATACCAAAAGAATGAAGTTGGAGCATTAATCTCCTTCCAATGTTGTAAAATACATCTTATCGCCATTAAAGAAAGAAATGCAATCAATCTACGGGCTGAAGGGGAAAGATTACTGGAAACTTTAGGTAATCCAAAGATAGCAGTAATAGGATGGGGAGAAATATCTATATTCAATACCTTTGAAATAATATTAAAAATATCTTTCCAAAAAGTTTCCAGAGTAGGACAGGCCCAAAACATATGAGTTAAGAAAGTTATCTTCCCATGCCATCTGTCACACAAAGGGTTAATATGAGAATAAAAACGAGCTAATTTATCTTTAGACATATCTGCTCTATGGACAACTTTAAATTGAATTAGGGAGTGTTTAGAACAGATAGAGGAAGTATTAACTGGTTGTAAAATATGCACTCAGTCATCCACCGGGATAATAAGACCCAATTCCTTTTCCCAATCTGAGCTAATCTTATCAAATGGCGCTTTCTTAAGTTTCATAATAGTGTTATAAATAATAGCCGTTACACCTTTCTGACATGGATTAAGGTTAATTATAGTGTCTAAAATATATGTAGGAGGTAGCATCGGAAAGGAAGAGAGTATAGTACTTAGGAAATTTCTAACTTGGAGATATCTAAAAAAATGTATTCTTGGTAAGTTATATTTGTTAGATAATTGTTCAAAAGACATAAGGGAACCATCTAAAAATAAATCCAAAAACCATGAAATACCATTAGTCTTCCAAATTTAAAAGGCACGGTCAGTGGAAGAGGGAGGGAAGAATATGTTACCTAAATAGGAATTGGAAGCCCAAATTGATTAAGATCGAAAAATTTTCGGAATTGAAACCAAATACGTAAGGTATATTTAACTATCGGGTTACAAACCAGTTTCCGGCGTTTCAAATCAAAAGGAAGAGAAGAACCTAAAATGGAGCCAAGTGCATAACCTGGAGCAGATTGTAATTCCAATACTACCCATTGAGGAATGGATAGTGTATCTTGATCAAGTAACCAAAATTTCATATGTCGAATATTAATTGCCCAATAATAGAATCTAAAGTTAGATAATGCGATACCTCCATCTCTCTTAGCTTTCTGTAGATGTATTTTACCCAATCTCGGGTTTTTATTTTGCCAAATAAATGAAGAAATTTTAGAGTCAACTTTATCAAAAAAGAATTTAGGAACAAAAATCAGTAGTGCCTGAAATACATACAAAAATTTTGAAAGAATAAACATCTTAACAGCATTAATAAGACCAATCAAAGTTAAATAAAATGGAGACCATTTAAATGAGAGTTGAGTAATGTGATCGATTAAGGGTAGGAAATTAGTCTTAAATAAATCTTTATGTTTACAGGTAACTTTAATCCCAAAATATGAAAAATGATTATTAACCAATTTAAACGGGAGATTCTGATATAAGGGAACTTGCTTATTAATCGGATAAAGTTCACTCTTACCGAGATTTAACTTATAACCTGAAAAGAGACTAAATTGTGCTAATAAATCTAAAGCAGCAGGGATAGATTTTTGAGGATTAGAAATATATAAAAGTAAGTCATCAGCATAGAATGATACTTTATGGGACTTTAAACCACGAGTTATCCCAATAATATTTGGAGATTCTCGAATGGCAATTGCAAGAGGTTCTAATGCAATATCAAATAATAAAGCACTAAAAGGAGAACCTTGTCTGGTACCTCGAAAAAGAGGGAAAAACGGTGAGCTTAAAGAGTTAGTACGGACTGAGGTCATAGGAGAATGATATAACAATTTGATCCAGGATATAAATTTCGGGCTGAAATTGAACATTAAGGCCATTCAACTCTGTCAAAGGCTTTTTCAGCGTCTAATGAAATGACGCACTCAGGATCATTAGCTTACCCTATATCGCTGTGTTTTCTCGCACCTCTCATGCCTTCCCCTGTATTGCTCTGTTTTCGTGCACCTCCCATAGCTCCCATATATCGCTGTGTTTTTGCGCACCTCTCATAAATTTCCCTATATCTCTGTTTTTTCGCGAACCTCTCATACCTTCCACTACATCCCTGTGTTTTTTGCGCACCTCGCATACCTTCCCTAATATCGCCGTGTTTTCACGCACCTCCCATAGCTTCCCATATATCGCTGTGTTTTCACGTGCCTATCATACCTTCCCTATATCACTGTGTTTTCGTGCACCTCCCATACCTTCCCCTATATCGCTGTATTTTGGCTCACCTCTCATAGATTTGCATATATCACCATGTTTTTGCGCACCTCTGATACCTTCCCCTTTTTAGCTGAGCTTTCACTCATCTCTCATACCTTCTCCTATATCACCGAGTTTTCGTGCACCTCCTATAGCTTTTTCTATATCACTGTGTTTTCACGCACATCCCATAGCTTCCCAAATTTCGCCGTGTTTTCGCGCACCTCTCATGCCTTACCCTATATCGCCATATTTTCCCACACCATGAGGTGCATGAAAACAGCGATATATGGGAAGCTATGGGAGGTGCGCGAAAAAACAGCGATATAGGGGAAACTATCAGAGGTGCGCAAAAACACAGCAATATAGGGGAAGCTATGGGACGTGTGCAAAAACAAAGCAATATAGGGGAAGCTGTGGGAGGTGTGCGAAAACTCAGCGATACAGTGCAAGGTATGAGAGGTGCGTGAAAACACAGCCATATTGGGGAAGGTATGGGAGGTACACGAAAACACAGTGACATAGGGGAAGCTGTGGGAGGTGCTCGAAAACACGGCGATATAGGGGAAGATATGAGAGGTGCGCGAAAACACAGTGATGTAGGGGAAGCTATGCGAGGTGCTCGAAAACAGGGTGACAGAGGAGAAACTATCAGAGGTACGTGAAAACGCAGTGTTTTAAGGGAAGCTATGACACGTGCGCAAAAACAAAGCAATGTAGGGGAAGCTGTGGGACGTGTGCAAAAACACAGCGATTGAGGGCAAGGTATGAGAGGTGCGCGAAGACACAGCCATATTGTGGAAGGTATGGGAGGTGCACGAGAACCCAGCAATGTATGGGAAGCTCTAAGATGTGCGCAAAAAGAACGTGATGTCGGGAAAGTTATGGGAGGTGTTCGAAAACACGGCGATGTAGGGGAAGCTATGAGAGGTGCGCGAAAACATTGCAATAGAGGGGCAGCTATGGGAAGTGCGCATAAACACAGCAACATTGGGGAAGGTATGGGAGGTGCAAGAAAACCCAGCAATGTAGGGAAGCTCTAAGATGTGCATGAAAAGAACGTGATGTGGGGGAAGTTATGGGAGGTGCTCGAAAACACAGCGTTACTGTGGACACTGTGGGAGGTGCATGAAAACACAAAGTTATAGGGGAAGCTCTGGGAGGTGCGCGAAAACACAGCGATATAGAGGAATGTATGAGAGGTGCGCGAAAACACAACGATATATGGGAAGGTATGCGAGGTGCGCGAAAGCACAGCGATATAGGGGAAGGTATGAGAGGTGCACAAAAACATGGTGATGTAGGGAAAGCTATGAGAGGTATGCGAAAACAAAGCGATATAGGGGAAGGTATGAGAGGTGCACAAAAACATGGCGATGTAGGGAAAGCTATGAGAGGTATGTCAAAACACAGCGATATAGGGGAAGGTATGAGAGGTGCACGAAAACATGGCGATATAGGCGAAGCTATGCGAGGTGCGCAAAAACACGGCGATATAGGGGAAGCTATGAGAGGTGCACGAATACACAGCGATTTAGGGTAAGCTGTAAGAGGTGTGTGAAAACATCGAAATATAAGGGAAGCTACGGGATGAGTGCGAAAACATAGCAATATTGGGGAAGTTATTGGAGGTGCCCGAAAACACTGCGATATAGAGGAAGGTATGAGAGGTACTCGAAAACACGGCCATGTAGGGGAATGTATGAGAGGTATGCGAAAACACAGTGATATAGGGGAAGCTATAGGAGGTGCGCGAAACCACAGCGATATAAGGGAAGGTATGAGAGGTGCATGAAAACACGGTGATATAGGGGAAACTATCAGAGCTGTGTGAAAACATAGCAATATAGGGGAAGCTATGGGAGGTGCCCGAAAACAAAGCAGTATAGGGGAAGCTGTGGGAGATGTGCGAAAACACAGTAATACAGGGCAAGGTATGAGAGGTGTGCGTAAATACAGCCATATTGGGGAAGGTTTGGGAGGTGTGCGAAAACCCAGCGATATAGGGGAAGCTATGGGAGACACTCGAAAACAAGGTGATATAGGGGAAGTTATGAAAGCTGCATGAAAACACAATGACATGGGGAAGCTATGAGAGGTGCACGAACACGGCGATATAGGTGAAGGTATGCGAGGTGCGGGAAAACACAGCGATATAGGGGAATGTTTGAGAAATGAGCAAAAACACATCTAAAAAGTGGAGGATATGAGAGGTGCGTGAGAACACTGCGATATAGGCAAAGATATGAGAGGTGAGCAAAAACACGGCGATATAGGGGAAGGTATGATAGGCACATCAAAACACAGCGATATGGGGGAAGCTACGGGAGGTGCGTGAAAACAGAGCGATATAGAGGAAGCTAATGGAGGTGTGCAAAAACACAGCAATACAGGGGAAGGTATGAGAGGTGCGCAAAAATACAGCCAAATTGGGGAAGGTATGGGAGGTGCGTGAAAACACAGCGATAGAGGGGAAGCTATGCGAGGTGCGCATAAACGGGGTGATATAGGGGAAACTATCAGAGGTGCGTGAAAACATAGCGATTTAAGGGAAGCTATGAGAGGTGTGCGAAAACAAAACAATGTAGGGGAACGTATGAGAGGTGCACGAGAACCTAGCAATGTAGGGGAAGCTCTAAGATGTGAGCAAAAAGAATGTGATGTCGGGGAATTTATGGGAGATGATCGAAAACACGGCGATATAGGGGAAGGTATGAGAGGTGCACGAAAAAAACAGCGATGTAGGGGAAACTATGAGAGGTGCGCGAAAACAACGCAATAGAGGGGCAGCTATGGGAGGTGCGCAAAAACACAGCAATATTGAGGAAGTAATGAGAGGTGCTTGAAAACACGGCGATGTAGGGGAATGTATGAGAGGTGCGCGAAAACACGGAGATATAGGGGAAGCTATAGGAGGAGTGCAAAATTACAGCGATATAGGGGAAGGGATGAGAGGTGCACAAAAACACAGCAATACACGGGAATCTATGGGAGGTGAGCGAAAAGACAGTGCTATAGGGAAGGTATGATAGGTGCATCAAAACACAGCGATATAGGGGAAGCTATGGGAGGTGTGTGAAAACGCAGTGATACAGGGGAAGTTATGAGAGGTACGCAAAAACACAGCCATATTGGGGAAGGTATGGGAGGTGCGTGAAAACACAGTGATAGAGGGGAAGCTATGGGAGGTGTGTGAAAACACAGCGATAAAGGGCAACGTATGAGAGGTGCGCAAAAACTCGGTGATACAGGGGAAGGTATGAGAGGTGCGCGAAAACACAGACATATTGGGGAATGTATGGGAGGTGCGTGAAAACACAGCAGTAAAGGGAAGCTATAGGAGGTGTGCGAAAACACGGCAATATAGGAGAAGGTGTGAGAGGTGCGTGAAAGCATGACAATATAGGGGAAGCTATGGGTGTTGCGCGACTACACAGTGGTTTAGGGGAAGGTATGACAGGTGCGCGAAAACAAACCAATATAGGGGAAGCTATGACAAGAGTGAGAAAACACGGTGATATAGGGGAAGTTATGAGAGGGAAGCAAAAACACAGCGACATAGGGAAGCTCTGAGACGTGCACGAAAACACAGTAATATAGGGGAAGCTTGGAAAGATGTGCGCAATCACAGCGATGCAGAGGAATGTATGTGAGGTGCGTGAAAACACAGAAAAATAGGGGAATCTATGGGAGGTGCACGAAAACACAGCAATATACGGGAAGATATGGGAAATGCGCGAAAACACAGCGATATAGTACAAGGTTTGAGAGGTGCGCGAAAATCCTGCGATACAGGGGAAGGTGTGAGAGGTGAGCGAAAACACGGCGATATGTGGGGAAGCTATGTCAGGTGCACAATAACAGAACAATATAGAAGAAGGTATAAGAAGTGCACGAAAACAGCGATTTTGGGGAAGCTATGGGAGGTGCGTGAAAACACGGCGATATAGGGGAAGATGAGATGTACGCGAAAACACAGCGATGTAGGGGAAGCTATGGGAGGTGCGCGAAAACACTGCAATATAGCGGAAGCTATGAGAGGTGCGCTAAAAAACAACGATTTAAGGGAAGCTATGAGAGGTGCGCGAAGTCTCGCCAATATTGGGTAAGGTATGAGAGGTGCACGAAATCACGGTGATATAGAGGAAGCTATGAGAGGTGCCTCGCCTCTAGCCTCCTACCAAGCCTCGCCTCTATCCTCTAGCCTCTAGCCAAGACTCGCCTGTAGCCTTTAGCCTCTCTCCAAGCCTCGCTTTTAGCCTCTGGCCAAGCTTCGTCTCTAGCCTCTAGCCTAGCCTCGACGCTAGCCTCTAGCCTCTAGGCAAGCCTCGCCTCCAGCCTCTAGCCTCTAGCCTTTAGCCAATACTTGCCACTAGTCTCTCGCCTCTAGCCATACCTCGGCTCGCAACTTTAAACTTGTGCAGACAGATATTTTTTAAAGGTTTTCAAATGATTCTTTCTTTGGCATACTCTAGTGCGGGTGTAGAGGATTTAGTGGTGTTCCCGGATTTGGGTGTGTCTGTGGATTTTCAATAGTGACGAATCTCAAATTTATTCCATTCGTTGGGATCATAGACTCTTTGTTTTTTTTTCAAATCTGTTCGTATTGTGTTTTTAAATTGGAGGTTTCTACTCAAAATTTGCATACGAACACCTTCTTGTTCGCCATTAACGCTCAAACCTACTTCCCGACTTCATCTCCGGACCTCGTTCTTTGCAACACAACGACTAACTCTGCGCGCATCTCAATAATCCACATGAGCCACCAGAAGCTGTGTGCACCCCTGCATTTTATGACAAACCTCTAAATCTCCTCAATCCCCAAATCAGTGCGCACCCTCATGCTGCGATTTTTTAATGTCGAGGCGGCCATTTTCTGAACTGTTTGACATGGTTTATGCTCGAAGATAATCACATGTGCATTTGGATTCAATACGAGTTTAAAGTTACACCAAGATTTGCAAAGAATTTACAATGATTATTTTTATAACAATTCTCTGAACGGTTTGAAATGATTGTTGCTCTGAAAAAGTCTGATATGCCTGCGGGCGTGTCAGCGGGGTTGGGGTGCGCACCAATTTGCGGAAAACGCAGAACTACGGAAGTGACTGTGAATATGGGTGCGCACGGAGTTTTGGGGTGAACATAATTTGGGGGTGCACACTGATTCAGTGCTGCGTTCTCGCACATGAGGGTGCGCACTGATTTGTGTGAGCGTTAACGGCAAACAGGAAGGTGTTCAGGGAAGCAGAAGGAATGCAGAACTATCCTGACACGGAGTGTAGAAAGGAAAGCAGCAGACAAAACCTCTCTTGGCGCGGAGAGACGGAATTACACAGGTAAACTGCGGTGCTGAAGTAAAACTTAGAATACTTGACACGGACAGACTGAGTTTCAGACGTCACCATCGGAACTGAATTGGAAGTTGGAAAACTCACCTTGACACGGAGAGACTGAGTTCCACAGGTAAATCTCGGGACTGGAGCAAACTTAAACACACAATCCGAAACGGCCGGGAAACGAGAGGCGAGAGGCGAGGCACCTCTCATAGCATTCCCGACATCGCTGTGTTTTCGCACACCTCTTATAACTTCCCCAATATCGCAGTGTTTTCGCGCACCTCTCATACCTTCCTCAATCACGACATGTTTTCGTGCAACTCCCATAGCTTCCACAATATCATGGGGCTTTTGCGCACCTCTCATAGCTTCCAATATATCCCCGTGTTTTCGCGCACATCTTATAGTATCCCCGACATCACGTTCTTTTTTGCGCACATCTTAGAGCTTCCCCTACATTGCTGGGTTCCCGCGCACATCCCATAGCTTCCCCTATATCGCTGTGTTTTCGAGCACCTCTCATACCTTCCCCTGTATCGCTGTGTGTTCGCACACCTCCCATAGCTTCCCCTATATCGCTGTCTTTTTGCGCACCTCTCATACCTTCCCCAATATGGCTGTGTTATCGCGCATCTCTCATAACTTCCCCTGTAGCATCCTGTTTTCACGCACCTCCCATAGCATCTCCAACGTCGCTGTGTTTTCGCGCACCTCTCATACCTTCCCCAATATGGCTGTGTTCTCGCGCACCTCTCATAACTTCCCCTTTATCGCTGTGTGTTCGCACACCTCCCATAGCTTCCCCTATATCGCCCTGTTTTCGCGCACCTCGCAAAGCTTCCCCAATTTCGCTGTGTTTTCGCGCACCTCTAATACCTTCGCCTAGATCGCCGTGTGTTCACGCACCTCCCATAGCTTCCCCTATATCGCTGTGTTTTCTCGCACCTCTCATATTTTTCCCTATATCACTCTGTTCTCGTGCACATCCCATAGCTTCCCATATATTGCTGTGTTTTTGCGCACCTCTCATACCTTCCACTATATGGCTGTGTTTTCGTGCACCTCTCATACCTTCCCCTTTTTAGCTGAGTTTTCGCTCATCTCTCATACCTTCTCCTATATCGCTGTGTTTTTGTGTACCTCCCATAGCTTCCCCATATCGGTGTTTTGATGCACCTCTCATAGCTTCCCCTATATCACTGTGTTTTCACGCACCTCTCATACTGTTCCCTATGTCGTTGCATTTTCGGGCACCTCTCATCGGTTCCCCTGTATCGCCATGTTTACACACACTTCCCATAGCTTCCCCTATATCATTGTGTTTTCGTGCACCTCATACATTCTCCTATATCGCTGTGTTTTCGCACACCTCGCATAGCTTCCCATATATCGCTGTATTGTCGCTTCCCTCTCATAACTTCCCCTGCATCACCGTGTTTTTGTGCACCTCTCATAGCTTCCCCTACATCTCTCTGTTGTCGTGCACTTCTTATACCCTCCTCTATACTGGTGTGTTTTCGTCCACCTCTCATACCATCCCCTATATCGCCGTGTCTTCACGCACCTCTCATAGCTTCCCCTATATCGCTGTATTTTTGCGCACCTCTCTTAGCATCCCCGACATCGCTGTGTTTTCGCGCAACAACACTACCTTCTCCTATATCGCTGTGTTTTCATGCACCTCCCATAGATTCCTCTATATTGCCGTGTATTCATGAACCTCGGCGACATAGGGGAAGCTATGAGAGGTGTGCGAAAACACGGCGATGTAGGGGAGGGTATGAGAGGTACGCAAAATCACAGCGTTATAGGGAAAGGTAAGAGAGATGCACAGAAACAGCGATGTAGGGAAAGCTATGAGAGGTGCGCAAAAACACAGCAAATTAGGGAAAGGTATGAGAGCTGCGTGATAACACAGCGATATATGGGAAGGTATGAGAAGTTGCATGAAAGCACGGCGATATAGGGGAAGCTATGAGAGTTGCGTGAAAACACAGTGATATTGGGGAAGCTATGGGATGTGCACGAAAACACGGAGATATGGGAAATGTATGAGAGGTGTGCGAAAACACGACGATATGTGGGAAGCTATGGGAGCTGCGCGAGATCACAACAATGTAAGGGAAGCTGTGAGAGGGGCGCGAAAACAAGGCAATGTCGAGGAAACTATGAGACGTGCGCAAAAACACCGAGATATAGAGGAAGCTATGAGAGGTGAGCAAAAACACAGCAATTTAGGGGAAAGTATGAGAGGTACGGGAAAACACAGCGATGTAGGGGAAGCTATGGGAGGTGCGTGAAAACACAGCAATGTAGGGGAAGCTGTGAGAGGCGCGTGAAAACACAGCGATATAGGGGAAGTTATGGGAGGTGCGTGAAAACACAGCAATGTAGGGGAAGCTGTGAGAGGCGCGTGAAAACACAGCCATATTGGGGAAGTTATAAGAGGTGCGCGAAAACACGGCAATGTAGGGGAATGTATGAGAGGTGCGCGAAAACACGGCGATATTGGGGAAGGTATGGGTGTTGCGCAAAAACACAGCGATATATGGGAAACTATGGGAGATGTGCAAAAACACAGCGATGTAGGGCTAGATAAGAATGATGCACGAAAACTCAGCGATATAGGGGAAGCTATGAGGGATGCGCGCTAACAAGCCGATATAGGAGAAGCTATGAGAGGTGCCCAAAAACACGGCGATGTAGGGGAAGCTATGGTAGGTGCGTTAAACACAGCAATGTAGAGGAAGCTGTGAGAGATGCGCAAAAACACAGTGATATACTGCAAGGTTTGAGAGGTGCGCGAAAACACGGCAATGTAGGAGAATGAGAGGTGCGCGAAAATGCTGCGATACAGGGGAAGGTGTGAGAGGTGACCGAAAATACGGCGATATGGGGGGAAGCTATGTGAGGTGCGCAATAACAGAGCAATATAGAGGAAGGTATAAGAGGTGCGCAAAAACAGCGATTTTGGGGATGCTATGGGAGGTGCGTGAAAACGGCGATATAGGGGAAGATAGGAGATGTTCGCGAAAACAGTGATGTAGGGAAGCTATGGGAAGTGCGCGAAAACACTGCAATATAGCGGAAGCTATGAGAGGTATGTGAAAGAACAACGATTTAGGGGAAGGCATGAGAGGTGCACGAAAATATAGGGTAATTTATGGGAGGTGCGCGTAAACAGCGCAATATAAGGGAAGCTATGAGAGGTGCGCGAAATCTCGGCAATATTGGGGAAGGTATGAGAGGTGCACGAAATCACAGTGTTATGGAGGAAACTATGAGAGGTGCCTCACCTCTAGCCTCTTACCAAGCCTCACCTCCTGCCTCTAGCCTCTAGCCTTTAGCCAATACTCGCCACTAGCTTCTCGCCTCTAGCCATACCTTGGCTCGCCACTTTAAACTTGTGCAGACATGTATTTTTTGAAGGTTTTGAAATGATTCTTTCTTTGACATACTCTAATACGGGTGTGAGAGGGTTTGGTGGTGTTCCCGGATTTGGGTGTGTCTGTGGATTTTCAATAGTGACGAATCTCAAATTTGTTTCATTCGTAGAGATTGCAGACCCTTTATTTCTTTCAAACCGTATTTTCAAATCGTTTTCCGTATTGAGTTTTTAAATTGGAGGTTGCTACTCAAAATTTGCATACGAACACTTTCCTGTTTGCCGTTAACGCTCACACCCTCGTGTACTTCCTAACTTAATCTCCGGACCTCGTTCCTTGCAACACAACGACTAAATCTGCGCGCATCTCAATAATCCACATGAGCCACCAGAAGCCGTGTGCACCCCTGCATTTTATGACAAACCTCTAAATCTCCTCAATCCCCAAATCAGTGCGCACCCTCACGCTGCGTTTTTTAATGTCGAGGCAGCCATTTTCTGAACTGTTTGACACGGTTTATGCTCGAAGATAATCGCATGTGCGCTTGGATACAATACCGGTTCGAAGTGACACCAAGATTTGCAAATAATTTACAATGATTATTTTTCCTCCCGAGACAACAATTTTCTGAACGGTTTGAAATGATTGTTGCTCTGAAAAAATCTGTTAGGCCTGTGGGCGTGTCAGCGGGGTTGGGGTGCGCACCAATTTGCGGAAAACGCAGAACTAAGGAAGTGACCGTGAATATGGGTGCGCACGGAGTTTTGGGGTGAAGATGATTTGGGGGTGCACACCGATTTAGTGCTGCGTTCTCGCACATGAGGGTGCGCACTGATTTGTGTGAGCGTTAACGGCAAACAGGAAGGTTTTCAGGGAAGCAGAAGGAAGGCAGAACTATCCTGACACGAACCGTAGAAAGGAAAGCGGCAGGCAAAACCTCTCTTGGCACGGAGAGACGGAATTACACAGGTGAACCTCGGTGCTGAAGTAAAACTTAGAATACTTGACACGGAGAGACTGAGTTTCAGAGGTCACCATCGGAACTGAATTGGAAGTTGGAAAACTTACCTTGACACGGAGAGACTGAGTTCCACAGGTAAATCTCGGGACTGGAGCAAACTTAAACACACAATCCGAAACGGCCGGGAAACGAGAGGCGAAGCATTGCAGAGGCTAGAGGCGAGAGGCGAGGCACCTCTCATAGCTTCCACGATATCGCTGTGTTTTCGCGCACCTCTCATACCTTCCCCAATATCGAAGTGTTTTCGCGCACCTCTCATGCCTTCCTCAATCACGACATGTTTTCGTGCAACTCCTATAGCTTCCAAAATATCACGGGGCTTTTGCGCACCTCTCATAGCTTCCAATATATCCCTGTGTTTTTGTGCACCTCTCATAGCTTCCAATATATCCCTGTGTTTTTGCGCACCTCTCATAGTTTCCCCGACATCACGTTCTTTTTGAGCACATCTTAGAGCTTCCCCTACATTGCTGGGTTCCCGCGCACATCCCATAGCTTCCCCTATATCGCTGTGTTTTCGAGCACCTCTCATACCTCCCCCTGTATCGCTGTGTGTTCGCACACCTCCCATAGCTTCCCCTATATCGCTGTCTTTTTGCGCACCTCTCATACTTTCCCCAATATGGCTGTGTTATCGCGCACCTCTCATAACTTCCCCTGTATCGCCCTGTTTTCACGCATCTCCCATAGCTTCCCCAGCGTCGCTGTGTTTTCGTGCACCTCTCATACCTTCTCCTCTATCGCCGTGTTTTCACGCACCTCCCATAGCTTCCCATATATCGCTGTGTTTTCGCGCAGCTCTCATAGCTTCCCTTATATCGCTGCTTTTTTGCTCATCTCTCATAGATTTGCCTATATCGCCATGTTCTCACGCACCTCTCATAACTTCCCCTTTTTAGCTCAGTTTTCGATCATCTCTCATACCTTCTTCTATATCGCTGGGTTCTCGCGCACTTCTGATTGCTTCCACTATATTGCTGTGTTTTTGCGCACCTCCCATAGCTTCCCCATATCGGTGTTTTGATGCACCTGTCATACCTTCCCCTATATCGCTGTGTTTTCACGCACCTCTCATACTGTTACCTATATCGCTGCGTTTTCGGGCACCTCTCATCGGTTCCCCTGTATCGCCGTGTTTTCATACACCTCCCATAGCTTCCCCTACATCTTTCTGTTGTCGCGCACTTCTCATACCCTCCCCTATATCGGTGTGTTTTCGTCCACCTCTCATACCATCCCCGATATCGCCGTGTCTTCGCGCACCTCCCATAGCTTCCACTAGACCGCTGTTTTCGCGCACATCTCATAGTTCCCTAAATTGCTTTGTTTCGCGCACCTCTTATACCTTCCCCTGAATTGCTGTGTTTTCGCGCACCTCTCATAGATTCCCCATATCGCCGTGTTTTCGCGCACCTCTCATAGCTTCCGTTATCTCGACGTTTTTTCACGCACCTCGCATAGCTTCCCCAACATTGCTGTGTTTTCGCGTACTTCTCATAGCTTCCATTATATCACCGTAGTTTCGTGCACCTCGCATAGCTTCCCCTAGATCGCTGTGTTTTCCCGCACCTCTCATACCTCCCCCGTATCACTGTGTGTTCGCACACCTCCCATAGTTTCCCGTATATCGCTGTCTTTTTGCGCACCTCTCAAACCTTCCCTAAAATAGCTGTGTTCTCGCAAACCTCTCATAACTTCCCCTACATCGCCGTGTCTTCGCGCACCTCCCATAGCTTCCACCAGATCACTGTTTTCGTGCACATCTCATAGATTCCCCTAAATTGCTGTGTTTCACGCACCTCTCATACCTTCCCCCATATCACCGTGTTTTCCCGCACCTCCTATACCTTCCTCTTTATTGCTGTGTTATCGCGCACCGCCCATAGTTTCTCCAATAATGCTGTGTTTTCACGCACTTCTCATACCTGCCCCAATATGGCTGTGTTTTCGCGCAGCTCTCATACCTTCCCCTGTGTTGGGGTGCTTTCGCACACCTCCCATATCTTCCCCTATATCGCTGTGTTTTCGTGCACTTCTATAACTTCCCCTATATCGCTGTGTTTTACCGCACTTCCCATAGCTTCCCCAATATCATTGTTTTCGCGCACCTCACATACATTCCCCTATAATCGCTGTGTTTTCGTGCACCTCTCATAGTTTCCCTTATATAACCGTGTTTTCGTGCACATCTCATACATTCAGCTACATCGCCGTGTTTTCGCGCACCTCTCATACCTTCCACTATTTCGCTGTGTTTTCATGTACGTCCCATACCTTCCCGTATATTGCTGTGTTTTAGTGCACCTCCCATAGCTTCCCCATATATCGCAGTGTTTCTGCGCACCTCGCAGAGCTTCCCCACCGTCGCTGTGTTTTTGCGCACCTCTCATTCCTTCTCCTATATCGCCGTGTTTTCACGCACCTCCCATAGCTTCCCAGATACTGCTGTGTTTTTGCGCAGCTCTCATACCTTCCCCTATATCGCTCCGTTTTCACTCCTCTCTTAACTTCCCCTATATTGCTGTGTTTTCTTGCACCTCTGATTCATTCCCCTATATCAGTGTGTTTTCGTCCACCTCTCATACCATCCCCTATATCGGTGTGTTTTCGTACACCTCTCATACCATCCCCTGTATCGCCGTGTTTCTGCGCACCTCTCATACATTTCACTATTTCGCTGTGTTTTCGTGTACATAGAAACATAGAAAATAGATGCAGGAGTAGGCTATTCGGCCCTTCGAGCCTGCACCGCCATTTATTATGATCATGGCTGATCATCCAACTCAGAACCCCGCCCCAGCCTTCCCTCCATACCCCCTGACCCCCGTAGCCACAAGGGCCATATCTAACTCCCTCTTAAATATAGTCAATGAACTGGCCTCAACTGTTTCCTGTGGCAGAGAATTCCACAGATTCACCACTCTCTGTGTGAAGAAGTTTTTCCTAATCTCGGTCCTAAAAGGCTTCCCCTCTATCCTCAAACTGTGACCCCTCGTTCTGGACTTCCCCAACATCGGGAACAATCTTCCTGCATCTAGCCTGTCCAATCCCTTTAGGATTTTATACATTTCAATCAGATCCCCCCTCAATCTTCTAAATTCCAACGAGTACAAGCCCAGTTCATCCAGTCTTTCTTCATATGAAAGTCCTGCCATCCCAGGAATCAATCTGGAGAACCTTCTTTGTACTCCCTCTATGGCAAGGATGTCTTTCCTCAGATTAGGGGACCAAAACTGCACACAATACTCCAGGTGTGGTCTCACCAAGGCCTTGTACAACCGCAGTAGTACCTCCCTGCTCCCGTACTCGAATCCTCTCGTTATAAATGCCAGCATACCATTCGCCTTTTTCACCGCCTGCTGTACCTGCATGCCCACTTTCGATGACTGGTGTATAATGACACCCAGGTCTCGTTGCACCTCCCCTTTTCCTAATCGCCCACCATTCAGATAATAATCTGTTTTCCTGTTTTTGCTACCAAAGTGGATAACTTCACATTTATCCACATTAAATTGCATCTGCCATGAATTTGTCCACTCACCCAACCTATCCAAGTCACCCTGCATCCTCTTAGCATCCTCCTCACAGCTAACACTGCCACCCAGCTTCGTGTCATCCGCAAACTTGGAGGTGCTACATTTAATTCCTTCATCCAAGTCATTAATATATATTGTAAACAACTGGGGTCTCAGCACTGAGCCTTGCGGTACGCCACTAGTCACCGCCTGCCATTCTGAAAAGGTCCCGTTTATTCCCACTCTTTGCTTCCTGTCTGCTAACCAGCTCTCCACCCACACCAATACCTTACCCGCAATACTGTGTGCTTCAAGTTTGCACACTAATCTCCTGTGTGGGACCTTGTCAAAAGCCTTCTGAAAATCCAAATATACCACATCCACTGGTTCTCCCCTATCCACTCTACCAGTTACATCCTCAAAAAAATCTATGAGATTTGTCAGACATGATTTTCCTTTCACAAATCCATGCTGAATTTGTCGGATCATTTCACCGCTTTCCAAATGTGCTGTTATCACACCCTTGATAACTGACTCCAGCAGTTTCCCCACCACTGACATTAGGCTAACCGGTCTATAATTCCCCGGTTTCTCTCTCCCTCCTTTTTTAAAAAGTCTCATACCTTCCCATATACTGCTGTGTTTTTGTGCAACTCCTATAGTTTCCCCTGTATCGCTGTGTTTTCGCTTCCCTCTCATAACTTCCCCTAAATCACTTTGTTTTCGTGCACCTCCCATAGCTTCACCTATGTCGCCATGTAATCACGCACCTCTCATACCTTCCCCTATATCGCCCTGTTTTTGCACACCTCCCATAACTTCCCCAATATCACTGGGTTTTCGTTCACCTCCAATAGTTTCCCCAATAACGCTGTGTTTTCGCGCACCTCTCATACATTCCTTTATATCTCTGTGTTTCTGCGCACCTCCCATACCTTCCCCAATATGGCTGTGTTATTGCGCAGCTCTCATACTTCCCCTGTATTGCGGTGTTTTCGCAAATTTCCCGTATCTTCCCCTATATCGCTGTATTTTCATGCACTTCTCATAGCTTCCGCTATGTCGCTGTGTTTTCCTGCACCTTCTACAGCTTCCCCAATATCATTGTGTTTTCGCGCACCTCTCATAGCATCCCCCAAATCGTTGTGTTTTTGAGCACCTCTCATACATTCCCCCATATCACCATGTTATCACGCACCTCTCATACTGTTCCTTATATCGCTGCGTTTCCAGGCACCTCTCATTGGTTCCCCTGTGTCGCCGTTTTTTCACACACCTCTCATACATTTCCCTATATCACTCTGTTCTCGTGCACATCCCATAGCTTCCCCTATATCGCTGTGTTTTCTTGCACCTCTCATACTTTTCCCTATATCACTCTGTTCTCGCGCACTTCTCATACCTTCCCCTATATCGCTGTGATTTTGCGCACCTCTCATACCCCTCTCAATATGGCTGTGTTCTCACGCACCTCTCAAAACTTGTTGTCTATCGTCCTGTTTTCACGCACCTCCCATAGCTTCCCATATATCGTAGTGTTTTCGCGCATCTCTCAGAGCTTCCCCAACGTCGCTGTGTTTTCGCGCACCTCTCATACCTTCTCCTATATCGACGTGTTTTCACACACCTCCCATAGCGTCCCCTATATCGCTGTGTTTTCTTGCACCTCTCGTACTTTTCCCTATATCACTCTGTTCTCGTGCACATCCCATAGCTTCCCAGATATTGTTATGTTTTTGCGCAGCTCTCATACCTTCCCCTTTTTAGCTGTATTTTTGTGCACCTCCCATAGCTTCCCCATATCGGTGTTTTGATGCAGCTGTCATACTTTGTGTTCGCGCACCTCCCATTATTTCCCCTCTACCACTCTTTTTTCGAGCACCTCTCATACCTTCCCCTATATCGCTGTTTTTCCCGCACCTCCCATAGCTTCTCATTTTTCGTCGTGTTATCGCGCACTTCTCATCGCTTCCCATATATTGCGATGTTTTCACGCACCTCTCATAACTTCCCCAAAATCGCTATGTTTTCGTGCACCTCTCATACCTTCCCCTATGTCGCTCTGTTCTCGTGCACCTCCCATAGCTTTGCATATTTCGCTGTGTTTTCGCGCATTTCTCATACCTGCCCCAATATGGCTGTGTTTTCACGCAGCTCTCATACCTTCCCCTGTATTGCGGTGTTTTCGCACACCTCCCATATCTTCCCCTATATCGCTGTGTTTTCGTGCACCTCCAATAGTTTCCCCAATAACACTGTGTTTTCGGGCACCTCTCATCGCTTCCCCTATATCGCCGTGTTTTTGCGCACCTCCCATAGCTTCCCCTATGTCATTGTGTATTTTGCGCACCTCTCATACCTTCCACTATATCAGTGTTTTGCGCACCACTTGTAGCTTCCCCTGTATCGATATGTTTTCGCGCACCTCTCATACCTGCCGCTATATAGCACTGTTTTTGCAGACCTTTCATAGCTTCCCCTATATCGCTGTGTTTTTGCGCAGCTCGCATACCTTCCCCTATATCGTTGTGTTTTCGCGCACCTCTCATACCTTCCAATATATTGATGTGTTTTCGCTCACCTCTCATAACTTCCCCTATATCGCTGTTTTTCCTGCACCTCCCATAGCTTCCCATATTTCGCTGTGTTTTCGCACACTTCTCATAACTTCCGCTATATCGCTGTGTTTTCTTGCTCCTCTCGTATCTTCCCCTACATCGCTGCGTTTCTGCGCACGTCGCATACCTTCCCCTATATTGTGTTTTCGTGCACCTCTCATACCTTATCACTGTGTTTACGCGCGTCTCGCATACCTACCCTTATATCACTGTGTTTTCACGCACCTCTCATACCGTCCTCTGTATCGCTGCATTTTCATGCACCTCTCATCGTTTCCCCTATATCGATGTGTTTTCAAGCACCTCTCATACCTTCACGTATATCGCCTTGTGTTCGCGCACCTCCCATTGTTTCCCCTCTACCACTCTTTTTTCGAGCACCTGTCATACCTTCAACTATATTGAATATGTTTTCGCACACCTCTCATAACTTCCCCTATATCGCTGTTTTTCCCGCACCTCCCATAGCTTCTCATTTTTCGCCGTGTTATCGCGCACCTCTCATAGCTTCCCGTATATTGCAATGTTTTCATGCACCACTCATAACTTCCCCCAAATCGCTATGTTTTCGCGCACCTCTCGTACCTTCCCCTACATCGCTGCGTTTTTGCGCACCTTGCATACCTTCCCCTATGTTGTTGTGTTTTCGCGCACCTCTCATACCTTTCCCCAAATCGCTGTGTTTTCGTGCACCACTTATAGCTTCTCCTATATCGCTGTGTGTTTGCACACCTCCCATAGCTTTCCCTATATCGCTGTGTTTTTGCGCACCTCTCATACCTTCCCCAATATGGCTGTGTTCTCGTGCACCTCTGGTAACTTCCCCTTTATTTCGCTGTTTTCACGCACCTCCCATAGCTTCCCATATATTATGATGCTTCTGCGCACCTCTCATAGCATCCCCCAAATCGCTGTGTTTTCGTGCACCTCTGATAGCTTCCATTATATCGACGTTTTCTTGCGCACCTCGCATAGCTTCCACTACATCGCTCTGTTTTCGCGTACTCTCATAGCTTCCATTATATCGCCGTGTTTTCGTGCACCTGGCGTAGCTTCCCTTACATCGCTGTATTTTCGCGCAGCTCGCATACCTTCCCCTATATCGTTGTGTTTTCACGCACCTCTCATACTTCCAATATATTGATGTCTTTTCACAACCTCTCATACCTTCCCCTATATCGCTGTTTTTCCCGCACCTCCCATAGCTTCTCATTTTTCGCCGTGTTATCGCGCACCTCTCATAGCTTCCCGTATATTGCAATGTTTTCATGCACCACTCATAACTTCCCCCAAATCGCTATGTTTTCGCGCACCTCTCGTACCTTCCCCTACATCGCTGCGTTTTTGCGCACCTTGCATACCTTCCCCTATGTTGTTGTGTTTTCGCGCACCTCTCATACCTTTCCCCAAATCGCTGTGTTTTCGTGCACCACTTATAGCTTCTCCTATATCGCTGTGTGTTTGCACACCTCCCATAGCTTTCCCTATATCGCTGTGTTTTTGCGCACCTCTCATACCTTCCCCAATATGGCTGTGTTCTCGCGCACCTCTCATAACCTCCTCTGTATCGCCCTGTTTTCACGCACCTCTCATACCTTCCACTATATTGATGTGTTTTCGCACACCTCTCATAACTTCCCCTATATCGCTGTGTTTCCAGCACCTCCCATAGCTTCCCAGTTTTCGCGCACTTCTCATACCTTCCCATATATTGCTATGTTTTCGTGCACCTCTCATAGCTTCCCCTATATCACCGTGTTTTCACGCACCTCTCATAACTTCCCTTATATTGCTGTGTTTTCACGCACCTTGCATACCTTCCCCTATATCGTTATGTTTTTGTGCACCTCTCATACCTTCCACTATATCGATGTGTTTTGCGCACCTATCCTAGCTTCCCCTGTATCAATGTGTTTTCGTGCACCTCTCACAGCATCCCCCAAATCGCTGTGTTTTCGAGCACCACTCATACCTTCCCCTATATCGCTGCGTATTCGGGCACCTCTCATCGGTTCCCCTATATCGCAGTGTTTTCACACACCTCTGCTAGCTTCCCCTATATCATTGTGTTTTCGGGCCCCTCTCATACATTCTCCTATATTGCCGTGTTTTCGCGCACCTCGCATAGCTTCCCATATATCGCTGTATTGTCGCTTCCCTCTCATAACTTCCCCTATATCGCCATGTTTTTGCGCACCTCCCATAGCTTCCCCTACATCTCTCTGTTGTTGCGCACTTCTCGTACCTTCCCCTATATCGCTGTGACTTTGCGCACCTCTCATACCTTCCCCAATATGGCTGTGTTCTCATGCACCTCTCATAACTTGCCCTCTATCGTCCTGTTTTCACGCACCTCCCATAGCTTCCCATATATCGCAGTGTTTTCACGCACCTCGCAGCGCTTCCCCAACGTCGCTGTGTTTTCGTGCACCTCTCATAGCGTCCACTATATTGCTGTGCTTTCTTGCACCTCTTGTACTTTTCCCTACATCACTCTGTTCTCGTGCACATCCCATAGCTTCCCAGATATTGCTATGTTTTTGCGCAGCTCTCATACCTTTCCCTTTTTAGCTGTATTTTCGTGCACCTCCCATAGCTTCCCCATATCGGTGTTTTGATGCACCTATATTGCTGTGTTATCACGCACCTCTCATACTGTTCCCTATATCGCTGCGTTTTCGGGCACCTCTCATCGGTTCCTCTGTGTCGCCATGTTTTCACACACCTCCCATAGCTTCCCCTACATCTCCCTGTTGTTGCGCATTTCTCATACCCTCCCCTATATCGGTGTGTTTTCGTCCACTTCTCATACCATCCCCTATATCGCCGCGTCTTCGCGCACCTCCCATAGCTTCCACCAGATTACTGTTTTCGCGCACCGCTCATAGATTTCCCATATCGCCGTGTTTTCGCGCACCTCTCATAAATTTCCCATATCACCGTGTTTTCGAGCACGTCTCATACCTTCCCCCATATCATCATGTTTTCGTGCAACTCCCATACCTTCCCCTATATTGCTGTGTTATCGCGCACCGCACATAGTTTCTCCAAAACCCTGTGTTTTCATGCACTTCTCATACCTGCCCCAATATGGCTGTGTTTTCACGCAGCTCTCATACCTTCCCCTGTATTGTGGTGTTTTTGCACACTTCCCATATCTTCCCCTATATCGCTGTGTTTTCATGCACCTCTATAGCTTCCCTTATATCGCTGTGTTTTCCCGCACCTCCCATAGCTTCCCCAATATCATTGTGTTTTCGCGCACCTCTCATAACTTCCCCTATATAGCTGTGTTTTTTGCTCACCTCTCATACCTTCCCCTGTATTGCTGTGTTTTCGTGCACCTCTCATACATTCTGCTACATCGCCGTATTTTCACGCACCTCTCATACCTTGCACTATTTCGCTGTGTTTTCGTCTACGTCCCATACCTTCCCGTATATTGCTGTGCTTTCGTGCAACTCCCATAGTTTCCCTGGTATCGCTGTGTTTTCGCTTCCCTCTCATAACTAACCCTAAATCACTTTGTTTTCGCGCACCTCCCATAGTTTCACCTATGTTGCCATGTAATCACACACCTCTCATACCTTCCACTATACCGTCCTGTTTTTGCGCACCTCCCATAACTTCGCCAATATTGCTGGGTTTTCGTTCACCTCCAATAGTTTCCCCAATAGCGCTGTGTTTCTGCGCACCTCCCATACCTTCCCCAATATGGCTGTGTTCTCGCGCACTTCTGATAACTTCCCCTGTTTCGCGCTGTTTTCACGCACCTCCCATAGCTTCCCATATATTACAATGCCTTTGCACTCCTCTCATAGCATCCCCCAAATCGTTGTGTTTTCGTGCACCTCTCATAGCTTCCGTTATATCGACGTTTTCTTGCACACCTCGCATAGCTTCCACTACATCGCTGTGTTTTCGCGTACCTCTCATAGCTTCCATTATATCGCCGTGTTTTCGCGCACCTGGCATAGCTTCCCCTATATCACTGTGTTTTTGCACACCTCTCATACATTCTCCTATATCGCCGTGTTTTCGTGCACCTCCTATAGCTTCCTCCTTTTCGATGTGCTTTCACGCACCACACATACCTACCTCTATATCACTGTGTTTTGAAGCACCTCTCACACTGTTCCCTGTATCGCTGCGTTTTCGGGTACCTCTCATCGCTTTGCCTATATCGTCGTGTTTTCGCGCACCTTCCATAGCTTCCCCTATGTCGTTCTGTATCTTGCCCAACTCTCATACCTTCCACTATATCAATGTGTTTTGCGCACCACTCGTAGCTTCCCCTGTATCGATGTGTTTTCGCGCACCTGTCATACATTCTCCTATATCGCTCTGTTTTCGTGCACCTCCCATAGACTCCCCATATCACTGTGTTTTCACGCACCTCTCATACCTTCCCCTATATCGCCATCTTTTCACGCACATCCAATATCTTCCCATATATCGCTGTGTTTTCGCGTACTCCTGATAGATTCCCCAATATCACTGTGTGTTGGCGCACCTCCCACAGCGTCCCCTATATCGCTGTGTTTTTGCTCACCTCTCATAGCTTTGCCTATTTCGACATATTTTCGCACACCTGTCATACCTCCCACTTTTTAGCTGAGATTTCGCTCATCTCTCATACCTTCTCCTATATCGCCGTGTTTTCGTGCACCTCCTATAGCTTCCCCTATGTCGTTTTTTATTTTGCCCACCTCTCAAAACTTCCACTATGTCAATGTGTTTTGCGCACCACTCGTAGCTTCCCCTGTATCGATGTGTTTTCACGCACCTCTCATACCTATCACTGTATCGATGTGTTTTCGCGCATCTCTCATAACTTCCCCTATATCACTGTGTTATCATGCAGCTTTATAGCTTCCCCTATATTGCTGTGTTTTCACATACCTCCCATAGCCTCCGCTATATCACTGTTTTCACACAACTCTCATGGCTTCCACTAGATTGCAGTGTTTTCACGCACCTCACATAGCGTCCCCTATATCGCCAAGATTTTGCACGCTTCCCATAGATTCTCCTATATTGCTGTGTTTTCTCACACCGCTGATACGTTCCCCTATATCACTCTGTTGTCGTGCACCTCCCATGTCTTCCCATATATCGCTGTGTTATCGCGCTTCTTTCATACCTTCCCCTACATCGCTGTATTTTTGCGCAGCTCTCATACCTTCCCGTATTTCACCGGGTTTTCACACACCTCCCATAGCTTCCTAATTATTGCTGTGTTTTCGTATGCCTATCATACCTTCCCCTATATGGCTGTGTTTCCTTGCACCTCCCATAGCTTCCCATATATCGCTGTGTTTTCGCGCATCTCCCATACCTTCCCCTATTTTGTTGTGTTTTCGTGCACCTCTCATACCTTCCACTACATCGCTGTGTTTTCGCACACCTCTCATACCTTCTCCTATATCGCCGTCTTTTTACGCACCTTCCGTAGCTTCCCCTATATTGCTGTGTTTTCATGCATCTCGCATACCTTCCCCTATATCGTTGTGTTTTTGTGCACCTCCCATTGCTTCCCCTTTATCACTGTGTTTTTGCGCAGCTCACATAACTTCCCCTATATTGTTGTGTTTTCTTGCACCTCCCATGAATTACCTTATATCGCTGTGTTTTCGGACACCTCCCATAGATTTCCCTATATCGCCGTGTTTTCGCGCACCTCTCATACCTTCCCCTAAATCGCTGTGTTTTCGCGCACGTCGCACACCTTCCCCTTATCGCTGAGTTTTCGCGCACCTCCCATAGCTTCCCCTATATCGCCGTTTTTTCGCACACCTCTCATACATTCCCCTATAGCTCTGTGTTTTCTTGCACCTCTCATACTTTTCCCTATATCACTCTGTTTTCGTGCACATCCCATAGCTTCCCATATATTGCTGTGTTTTTGCGCTGCTCTCATACCTTCCCCTTTTTAGCTGTATTTTTGTGCACCTCCCATAGCTTCCCCATATCGGTGTTTTGATGCAGCTGTCATACTTTGTGTTCGCGCACCTCCCATTATTTCCCCTCTACCACTCTTTTTTCGAGCACCTCTCATACCTTCCCCTATATCACTGTTTTTCCCGTACCTCCCATAGCTTCCCATTCTTCGCTGTGTTATTGCGTACTTCTCATAGCTTCCCATATATTGTGATGTTTTCACGCACTTTTCATAATTTCCCCCAAATCGCTATGTTTTTGCGCAACTCGCATACCTTCCCCTATGTTGTTGTGTTTTCGTGCACCTCTCATACCTTGCACTATATCAATGTGTTTTCGTCCACCTCTCATACCTTCCCACAAATCGCTGTTTTTTCGCGCACCTCTCGCATCTTCCCCTACATCGCTGCGTTTTTGCGCATCTCGCATACCTTCCCCTATGTTGTTGTGTTTTCGTACACCTCTCATACCTTGCACTATATCAATGTGTTTTCGTGCACCTCTCATACCTTCCCCTACATCACTGGGTTTACACGCATCTCGCATACCTACCCGTATATCACAGTGTTTTCACGCACCTCTCATACCGTCCACTATATCGATGCATTTTCATGCACCTCTCATCGCATCCCCTATATCGATGTGTTTTCAAGCACCTCTCATACCTTCACGTATATCGCCTTGTGTTCGCGCACCTCCCATTGTTTCCCCTATATCACTCTGTTTTCGATCATCTCTCATACCTTCCACTATATTGATGTGTTTTCGCCTACTTCCCCTATATCGCTGATTTTCTCGCACCTCCGATAGCTTCCCATTTTTCTCCGTGTTATCGCGCACTTCTCATCGCTTCCCATATATTGCGATGTTTTCACGCACCTCTCATAACTTCCCCCAAATCGCTATGTTTTTGTGCACCTCTCATACCTTCCACTATGTCACTTTGTTCTCGTGCACCTCCCATAGCTTCCCTTTTATTTCACTGTGTTTTCGCACACCTCTCATACCTTCTGCTATATCGCTGAGTTTTCGCGCACCTCTCGTATCTCCCCTACACCGCTGCGTTTTTGAGTGCCTCTCATAACTTCCCCCAAATCTCTATGTTTTCGTGCATCTCTCATACTTTCCCCTATGTCGCTCTGTTCTCGTGCACCTCCCACAGCTTCCCATATTTCGCTGTGTTTTCGCACACCTCTCATACCTTCCGCCTTATCGCTGTGTTTTCGCGCACCTCTCGTATTTTCTCCTACACCGCTGCATTTTTGCATGCCTCGCATACCTTCCCCTATGTTGTTGTGTTTTCGTGCACCTCTCATACCTTCCCCTATATCACTGTGTTTACGCGCATCTCGCATACCTACCCTTATATCACTGTGTTTTCACACACCTCTCATAGCTCCTATATTGCTGTTTTCGCACACCTCGCATACCTTCCCCTATATCGTTGTGTTTTTGTGCACCTCTCATACCTTCCACTATATCGATGTGTTTTCGCGCACCTCTCGTAGCTTGCCCTGTATCGATGTGCTTTCGCGCACCTCTCATACCTGCCTCTATATCACCGTGTTTTCGCAGACCTCTCATAGCTTCCCCTATATCATTGTGTTTTCGCGCACCTCTCATACCTACCACTGTATCGATGTGTTTTCGCGCATCTCTCATACCTTTCCCCCTATATCGCTGTGTTATCAAGCAGCTTTATAGCTTCCCTTATATTGCTGTGTTTTCCCATACCTCCCATAGCTTCCGCTATATCGCTGTTTTTGCACACCTCTCATAAATTGCTAGATACGGCGATGTTTTCACACACCTCTCATGGCTTCCACTAGATCGCTGTGTTTTCACACACGTCACATAGCGTCCCCTATATCGCCAAGATTTCACACACCTCCCATAGTTTCCCCTATATTGCTGTGTTTTCTCGCACCGCTGATACATTCCCCTATATCGTTCTGTTGTCGTGCACCTCCCATAGCTTCCCATATATCGCTGTGGTATTGTGCTTCATTCAAACCTTCCCCTCCATCCCTGTATTTTTGCGCACCTTTCTTACCTTCTCCTATATCGCCGTCTTTTCACACACCTCACGTAGCTTCCCCTATATTGCTGTGTTTTCTTGCACCTGTCATACCTTCCCCTATATCGCCGTGTTTTCGCGCACCTCTCATATCTCCCCCTATATCGCTGTATTTTTGCGCACATCTCATACCTTCTCCTACAACGCGGTCTTTTCATGCACCTCCCGTAGCTTCCCCTATATTGCTGTGTTTTCAGACACCTCGCATACCTTCCCCTATATCGCTGTGTTTTTGCGCACCTCCCATTGTTTCCCCTATATCGCCGTGTTTTCGTGCACCTCTCATACCTTCCCCTATATCACTGTGTTTACGGGCATCTCGCATACCTACCCCTATATCACTGTGTTTTCAAGCACCTCTCATAGCTTCACGTATATCGACTTGTGTTCACGCACCTCCCATTGCTTCCCCTATATCACTCTCTTTTCGCGCACCTCTCATACCTTCTCCTATATTGCTGTTTACACTCACCTCTCATAGCTCCTATATTGCTGTTTTCACACACCTATCATAGCTTCTCCTATATCGCTGTGTTTTCGCACACCTCGCATACCTTCCCCTATATCGTTGTGTTTTTGCGCACCTCTCATAGCTTCCCCTCTATCGTGGTGCTTTTGCGCACCTCTCATGCCTTCCACTATTATCGATGTGTTTTCGCGCACCTCTCATACCTGCCTCTATATCACCGTGTTTTCGCAGACCCCCCATAGCTTCCTGTACATCATTGTGTTATCGTGCACCTCTCATACCTTCCACTATATCGATGTGTTTTCACGCACCTCTTATAGCTTCTCCTACATCGCTGTGTTTTCACGCGCCTCTCATACCATCTCCTATATCGCCATTTTTTATGCACCTTCTGTAGCTTCCCCTATATGACTGTGTTTTCACGCACCTCTCATACCATCCTCTATATCGCTGCACTTTCAAGCACCTCTCATCGCTTCCCCTATATCGATGTGTTTTCAAGCGCCTCTCATACCTTCAGGTATATCGCTGTGTTTTCGCGCACCTCTCATACCTTCCTCTATATCGCCGTGTTTTTGCGCACCTCCCAAAGCTCCCCATATATCACTGTGTTTTCACGCTCCTCGCATACCTACCCCTATATCACTGTGTTTTCACGCATGCCCCATACCTTCCCCTATATCACTGTGTTTTCTTGCACATCCCACAGCTTCCCCTGTATTGCTGTGTTTTCCCACACCTCCCATACCTTTCCCTATATCACTGTGTTTTCGCACACCTCTCATACCTTCCCCTATATTGCTGTGTTTTCTTGCACTTGTCATACCTTCCCCTATATCGCCCTGTTTTCGCGCACCTCCCATAGCTTCCCATATATCGCTGTGTTTTCGCGCACCTCTCATACCTTCTCCTATATCGTCGTCTTTTTACGCACCTTCCGTAGCTTCCCCTATATTGCTGTGTTTTCTTGCACCTGTCATACCTTCCACATTATCGCCGTGTTTTCGCGCACCTCGCAAAACTTCCCCTATGTCATTCTGTTTTCGTGCACCTCTCATACCTTCCACTGTATTGATGTGTTTTCGCACACCTCGCATACCTTCCCCTATATCGCCGTCTTTTTACGCACCTTCCATAGCTTCCGCTATATCACTGTTTTCACACAACTCTCATGGCTTCCACTAGATTGCAGTGCTTTCACGCACCTCACATAGCGTCCCCTATATCACCTCACGTAGCTTCCCCTATATTGCTGTGTTTTCTTGCACCTGTCATACCTTCCACTATATCGCCGTGTTTTCGCGCACCTCTCATACCTCCCCCTACATCGCTGTTTTTTCGCGCACATCTCATACCTTCTCCTATAACGCGGTCTTTTTACGCACCTCCCGTAGCTTCCCCTATATTGCTGTGTTTTCTTGCACCTGTCATACCTTCCTCTATATCACCGTGTTTTCGTGCACCTCCCATAGCTTCCCCTACATCGCTGTGTTTTCGCGCACCTCGCATACATTCCCCTATGTCGTTGTTTTTTCGTGCACCTCTCATACCTTCCACTACATCGCTGTTTTCGCACACCTCTCATACCTGTGTTTTCATGTTCCTCGCATACCTACCCCTATATCACTGTGTTTTCACGCACATCCCATACCTTCCCATATATTGCTGAGTTTTTGCACACCTCCCATAGCTTCCCCTATATCGCTGTGGTTTTGCGCACGTCTCAGAGCTTCCCCTATATTGCCATGTTTTTGCGCACCTCCCATACCTTCCCCTATGTCGGTATGTTTTCGTGCACCTCTCATACCTTCCACTATATCGATGTGTTTTCACACACCTCCCATAGCTTCCCCATGTCGCTGTGTTTTCGTGCACCTCTATACTTTCCCATATATAGCTGAGTTAACGCTCCCCTCTCATAGCTTCCCCTATATCACCGTGTTTTCGTGCACCTCTCATAGCTTCCCCTATATCGTTGTGTTCTTCCGCACCTCTGTTAGCTTCCCCTGTATCGATGTGTTTTTGCGCTCCTCTCATACCTGCCCCTATATCGCCGTGTTTTCGCAGACCTCTCATAGCTTCCCCTATATCGCTGTGTTTTCGCTTACCTCGCGTACCTTCCCCTATATCATTGTGTTTTCGCGCACCTCTGATACCTACCACTGTATCGATGTGTTTTTGCGCACATCTAAAACCTTCCCCTATATCGCTGTGTTATCAAGCAGCTTTCATAGCTTCCCCTATATTGCTGTGCTTTCGCATACCTCCCATAGCTTCCCATATATCACTGTTTTCGCCCCCCTCTCATACCTTCCACTATATCAATGTGTTTTGCGCACCACTCATAGCTTCCCCTATATCATTGTGTTTTCGCGCACCTCTCATACCTATCACTGTATCGATGTGTTTTCGCGCATCTCTCATAACTTCCCCTATATCGCTGTGTTATCATGCAGCTTTATAGCTTCCCCTATATTGCTGTGTTTTCACATACCTCCCATAGCCTCCGCTATATCACTGTTTTCACACAACTCTCATGGCTTCCACTAGATTGCAGTGTTTTCACGCACCTCACATAGCGTCCCCTATATCGCCAAGATTTTGCACGCTTCCCATAGATTCTCCTATATTGCTGTGTTTTCTCACACCACTGATACGTTCCCCTATATCACTCTGTTGTCGTGCACCTCCCATGTCTTCCCATATATCGCTGTGTTATCGCGCTTCTTTCATACCTTCCCCTACATCGCTGTATTTTTGCGCAGCTCTCATACCTTCCCGTATTTCACCGGGTTTTCACACACCTCCCATAGCTTCCTAATTATTGCTGTGTTTTCGTATGCCTATCATACCTTCCCCTATATGGCTGTGTTTCCTTGCACCTCCCATAGCTTCCCATATATCGCTGTGTTTTCGCGCATCTCCCATACCTTCCCCTATTTTGTTGTGTTTTCGTGCACCTCTCATACCTTCCACTACATCGCTGTGTTTTCGCACACCTCTCATACCTTCTCCTATATCGCCGTCTTTTTACGCACCTTCCGTAGCTTCCCCTATATTGCTGTGTTTTCTTGCACCTGTCATACCTTCCACTATATCGCCGTGTTTTTGCGCACCTCGCAAAACTTCCCCTATGTCGTTATGTTTTCGCGTACCTCTCATAGCTTCCCATTTTTCGCCGTGTTATCGCGCACTGCTCATAACTTCCCATATATTGCGATGTTTTCATGCACCTCTCATAACTTCCCCCAAATCGCTGCGTTTTTGCGCACCTCACATACCTTCCCCTATGTTGTTGTGTTTTCGTGCACCTCTCATACCCTCCCCCATATCACTGTGTTTACGCTCATCTCGCATACCTACCCCTATATCACTGTGTTTTCAAGCACCTCTCATACCTTCACGTATATCGCCTTGTGTTCACGCACCTCCCATTGCTTCCCCTATATCACTCTGTTTTCGCGCACCTCTATACATTCTCCTATATCGCCGTGTTTTCGCACACCTCTCATGGCTTCCCCTCTATCGTGGTGTTTTTGCGTACCTCTCATAACTTCCACTATATCGATGTGTTTTCGCGCACATCTCGTAGCTTGCCCTGTATCGATGTGTTTTCGCGCACCTCTCATACCTGCCTCTATAACACCATGTTTTCACAGATCTCTCATAGGTTCCCCTATATCGCTGCCTTTTCGCTTGCCTCGCACACCTTCCCCTATATCATTGTGTTTTCGCGCACCTCTCATACCTATCACTGTATCGATGTGTTTTCGCGCATCTCTCATAACTTCCCCTATATCGCTGTGTTATCATGCAGCTTTATAGCTTCCCCTATATTGCTGTGTTTTCACATACCTCCCATAGCCTCCGCTATATCACTGTTTTCACACAACTCTCATGGCTTCCACTAGATTGCAGTGTTTTCACGCACCTCACATAGCGTCCCCTATATCGCCAAGATTTTGCACGCTTCCCATAGATTCTCCTATATTGCTGTGTTTTCTCACACCGCTGATACGTTCCCCTATATCACTCTGTTGTCGTGCACCTCCCATGTCTTCCCATATATCGCTGTGTTATCGCGCTTCTTTCATACCTTCCCCTACATCGCTGTATTTTTGCGCAGCTCTCATACCTTCCCGTATTTCACCGGGTTTTCACACACCTCCCATAGCTTCCTAATTATTGCTGTGTTTTCGTATGCCTATCATACCTTCCCCTATATGGCTGTGTTTTCTTGCACCTCCCATAGCTTCCCATATATCGCTGTGTTTTCGCGCATCTCCCATACCTTCCCCTATTTTGTTGTGTTTTCGTGCACCTCTCATACCTTCCACTACATCGCTGTGTTTTCGCGCACCTCTCATACCTTCTCCTATATCGCCGTCTTTTTACGCACCTTCCGTAGCTTCCCCTATATTGCTGTGTTTTCTTGCACCTGTCATACCTTCCACTATATCGCCGTGTTTTTGCGCACCTCGCAAAACTTCCCCTATGTCGTTATGTTTTCGTGCACCTCTCATACCTTCCACTGTATCGATGTGTTTTCGCGCACCTCTCATAGCTTCCCCTACATCGCTGTGTTTTCGCGCACCTCCCATAGCTCCCCATATATCACTGTGTTTTCACGCTCCTCGCATACCTACCCCTATATCACTGTGTTTTCACGCACATCCCACACCTTCCCATATATTGCTGAGTTTTCGCACACCTCCCATAGCCTCCCCTATATCGCTGTGTTTTTGCGCACGCCTCAGAGCTTCCCTTATATTGCCATGTTTTCGTGCACCTCCCATACCTTCCCCTATGTTATTGTGTTTTCGCGCACCTCCCATAGCTTCCCCTACATCGCTGTGTTTTCGCGCACCTCGCATACATTCCCCTATGTCGTTGTTTTTTCGTGCACCTCTCATACCTTCCACTACATCGCTGTGTTTTCGCACACCTCTCATACCTTCTCCTATATCGCCATCTTTTTACGCACCTTCCGTAGCTTCCCCTATATTGCTGTGTTTTCTTGCACCTGTCATACCTTCCACTATATCACCGTGTTTTCGCGCACCTCGCAAACCTTCCCCTATGTCGCTGTGTTTTCGTGCACCTCTCATACCTTCCATTGTATCGATGTGTTTTCGCGCCCCTCTCATAGCTTCCCCTACATCACTGTATTTTCGCGCACCTCGCATACATTCCCCTATGTCTTTGTTTTTTCGTGCACCTCTCATACCTTCCACTATATCGATGTGTTTTCACACACCTCCCATAGCTTCCCCTATATTGCTGTGTTTTCGTGCACCTCTATACTTTCCCATATATAGCTGAGTTAACGCTCCCCTCTCATAGCTTCCCCTATATCACCGTGTTTTCGTGCACCTCTCATAGCTTCCCCTATATCGTTGTGTTCTTCCGCACCTCTGTTAGCTTCCCCTGTATCGATGTGTTTTCGCTTACCTCGCGTACCTTCCCCTATATCACTGTGTTTTCGCGCACCTCTGATACCTACCACTGTATCGATGTGTTTTTGCGCACATCTAAAACCTTCCCCTATATCACTGTGTTATCAAGCAGCTTTCATAGCTTCCCCTATATTGCTGTGCTTTCGCATACCTCCCATAACTTCCCATATATCACTGTTTTCGCGCACCGCTCATACCTTCCGCTATATCGCTGTGTGTTCGCGCACCTCGCGTACCTTCCCCTATATCATTGTGTTTTCGCGCAGCTCTCATACCTTCCCCTATTTCACCATGTTTTCACACACCTCCCATAGTTTCCTAATTATCGCTGTGTTTTCGTATGCCTATCGTACCTTCCCCTATATGGCTGTGTTTCCTTGCACCTCCCATAGCTTCCCATATATCGCAGTGTTTTCGCGCACCACTCATACCTTCCACTACATCGCTGTGTTTTCGCGCACCTCTCATACCTTCTCCTATATCGCCGTCTTTTTACGCACCTTCCATAGCTTCACCTATATTGCTGTGTTTTCTTGCACCTGTCATACCTTCCTCTATATCACCTTGTTTTCGCACACCTCCCATAACTCCCCATATATCACTGTTTTCACACTCCTCGCATACCTACCCCTATTTCACTGTGTATTCACGCACGTCCCATACCTTCCCCTATATCGCTGTGTTTTCGCGCACGTCTCAGAGCTTCCCCTAGATTGCCATGTTTTCGCGCACCTCCCATACCTTCCCAATATGGCTGTGTTTTCACACACTTCTTATACCTTCCCCTGTATCGCTGTGTTATCAAACAGCTTTCATAGCTTCCCCTATATTGCTGTGTTTTCGCGCACCTCTCGTATCTTCCCCTGCATCGCTGCGTTTTTGCGCAGATCTCATACCTTCCCCTATTTCACCATGTTTTCACGCACCTCCCATAGCTTCCTAAATAACGCTGTGTTTTCGCATGCCTATCATACCTTCTCCTGTATGGCTGTGCTTTCCTACACGTCCCATAGCTTCCTCGATATCGCTGTGTTTTCGAACAACTCACATACCTTCTGCTATATCCTGTGTTTTCACACACCTTTCATAGTTTCCCCTGTATCGTGGTGTTTTTGCGCACCTCTCATAACTTTCACTATATCGATGTGTTTACGCGCACCTCTTGTAGCTTGCACTGTATCGATGTGTTTTCGCGCACCTCTCATACCTGCCTCTATATCACCGTGTTTTCGCAGATCTCTCATAGCTTCCCCTATATCGCTGTGTTTTCGCTTGCCTCTCATACCTTCCCCTATATCATTATTTTCGCGCACCTCTCATACCTACCACTGTATCGATGTGTTTTCGCGCATCTCTCATACCTTCCGATGTATCGCTGTGTTATCAAGCAGCTTTATAGCTTCCCCTATATTGCTGTGTTTTTGCATACCTATAGCTTCCGCTATATCGCTGTGTTTTCACGCACCTCACATAGTGTCCCCTATATCGCCAAGGTTTCGCACACCTCCCATAGCTTCCCCTATATTGCTGTGTTTTCTCTCACTGCTGATACGTTCCCCTATATCGCTCTGTTGTCGTGCACCTCCCATGGCTTCCCATATATCGTTCTGTTTTTGCGCACCTCTCATACCTTCCCCTATATCGTGGTGCTTTTGCGCATCTCGCACACCTTCCACTATATAGATGTGTTTACGCGCACCTCCCATATCTTCACGTATATCGCCTTGTGTTCGCGCACCACCCATTGCTTCCACTATATCACTGTGTTTTTGCGCACCTGTTATACCTTCTCCTATATCGCTATGTTTTCGCACACCTCTCATAGCTTCCCCTATATTGCTGTGTTCTCGCACAACTCGCATACCTTCCCCTATATCATTGTGTTTTCGCGCACCTCTGATACCTACCACTGTATCGATGTGTTTTCGCGCACCTCTAAAACCTTTTCCTATATCGCTGTGTTATCAAGCAGCTTTCATAGCTTCCCCTATATTGCTGTGTTTTCGCATACCTCCCATAGCTTCCCATATATCACTGTGTTTTCGTGCACCGCTCATACCTTCCGCTATATCGCTGTGTGTTCGCGCACCTCTCGTATCTTCCCCTACATCGCTGCGTTTTTGCGCAGGTCTCATACCTTCCCCTATTTCACCATGTTTTCACACACCTCCCATAGCTTCCTAATTATCGCTGTGTTTTCGCATGCGCATAATACCTTCCCCTATATGGCTATGTTTTCGCACTCGTCTCAGAACTTCCCCAATATTGCCATGTTTTCGCGCACCTCCCATACCTTCCCATTATCGCTGAGTTTTCGCGCACCTCCCATAGCTTCCCCAGATGTGAGCGTTTTCCCACACCGCTCATATCTTCCGCTATATCGCTGTGCTATCACGCAGCTGTCATAGCTTCCCCCATATTGCTCTGCTTTCTCGCACATCCCATAGCTTCCCCTATGCTCTCCTGCACTTCTTCTCACTTCCCCATATTGCTTTCTTTTCACGAACCTCCCATAGCTTCCCATTTTTTGCCGTGTTTTTGCGCACCTCTCATAACTTCCCCTATTTCGCCGTCTTTTCATGCACCTCCCATAGCTTCCCATATGTCGCTGTGTTTTCACATGCCTATCATACCTTCCCCTATATCGCTGTGTTTTAGCGCACCTCCCATGGATTCCCTTATATCACTGTATTTTTGCGCACCTCTCATACCATTCCCTATATTGCCGTGTTTTCGCGCACCTCTCAGAGCTTCCCCTATATGGCTGTGTTTTCACACACCTCGCTTACCTTGCCCTAGATTGTTGTGTTTTCGCGCACTTCTCATATCTTCCCCTATAACGCTGTGTTTTTGCTCACCCCTCATAGCTTTGCCTATATCGCCGTGTTCTTGCGCACCTCTCATACCTTCCCCTTTTAAGCTGCGTTTTGGCTGATCTCTCATACCTTCCCCTATATCGACGTGTTTTCACGCACCTTTCATACCTTCACGTATATCGCCGTATTTTCGCGCACCTCCCATAGATTCCCCTATATCACTGTGTTTTGGCGCACCTTTCATACCTTCCCCTCTATCACTGTGTTTTTCTGACCTCTGATAGCTTTGCCTGTATCGCCGTGTTCTCGCGCAACTCTCAGACCTTCCCCTTTTTAGCTGAGTTTCGCTCATCTCTCATACCCCCCCATATCGACATGTTTTGATACACCGTTCATACCTTCACGTATATTGCCGTGTTTTCGCGCACTTCTTATAGCTTCCCCTATATCGCTATGTTTTCGCGCACCTCGCATACCTCCCCCTATATTGTTGTGTTTTCGCGCACCTCTCATACCTTCCACTATATTGATGTGTTTTCGCACACCTCTCATACTTGCCCATATATCGCTGAGTTAACACTCCCCTCTCATAGCTTCCCCTATATCACCGTGTTTTCGCGCACCTCTCATAGCTTCCCCTATATCGCTGTGTTATCAAGCAGCTTTCATAGCTTCCCCTATGTTGCTGTGTTTTCGCATACCTCCCATAGCTTCCGCTATATCGCTGTTTTTACACACCTCTCATAGCTTGCCATATATGGTGATGTTTTCACACACCTCTCATGGCTTCCACTAGATCGCTGTGTTTTCACGCACCTCACACAGCGTCCTCTATAGCGCCATGATTTCGCACACCTCCCATAGCTTCCCCTATATTGCTGTGTTTTCTCGCACCTCTGATATCTTCCCCTATATCGCTTTGTTGTCGTGCACCTCCCATATATCGCTGTGTTATCGCGCTCCATTCATACCTTCCCTTACATAGCTGTATTTTCACGCACCTCTCATACCTGCCCCTCTATCGCCGTATTTTCGCGCACCTCCCATAGATTCCTCTATATCACTGTGTTTTCGCTTACCTCGTGTACCTTCCCCTATATCATCATGTTTTCACGCACCTCTGATACCTACCACTGTATCAATGTGTCTTCGCTCACCTCTGAAACCTTCCCATATATCGCTGTGTTTTCACGCACCTCTCATAGGTTCCCCTATTTCACCATGTTTTCACGAACCACCCATAGCTTCCTAAATATCGCTGTGTTTTCGCATGCCTATCATACCTTCCCCTATATGGCTGTGTTTTCTTGCACGTCCCATAGCTTCCTCTATATTGCTGTGTTTTCGAACAACTCACATACTTTCCCTATATCGTTGTGTTTTTGCGCACCTCCGATAGCTTCCCCAACATGGCTGTGTTTTTGCACACCTCTTATACCTTCCCCTTTATCGCTGTGTTTTCGCACACCTCCCATAGCTCCCCATATATCACTGTGTTTTCATGCTCCTCGCATACCGACCCTTATATCACTGTGTTTTCATGCACGTCCCATACATTCCCATATATTCCTGAGTTTTCTTGCACCTCCCACAGCTTCCCCTATATCGCTGTGTTTTCGCGCACCCCCCATACCTTCCCATTATCGCTGTGTTTTCGCGCACCTCCCATAGCTTCCCCAATATGGCTGTGTTTTTGCACACCTCTTATACCTTCCCCTTTATCGCTGTGTTTTTGCACACCTCCCATAGCTTCCCCTATATTGCTGTGTTTTCGCGCACCTCGCATACCTTCCCCTATATTGTTGTGGTTTCGCGCACCTCGCATACCTTCCCCTATATTGTTGTGTTTCCGCGCACCTCTCATACCTTCCACTGTATTGATGTGTTTTCGCACACCTCTACTATCTTCCCCTATATCGCTGTCTTTCCCACAGCTCCCATAGCTTCCCAGTTTTCGCCGTGTTATCGCGCACTTCTGATAGCTTCCTATATATTGCGATGCTCTCACGCACTTCTCATAACTTCCCCCAAATCGCTATGTTTTCGTGCACCTCTCATGCCTTCCCCTATATCGCTGTGTTTATACGCACTTCGCATACCTACCCCTATATCACTGTGTTTTCACGCACGTCCCATACCTTCTTATTATTTGCTGTTTTCTTTCACCTCCCACAGCTTCCCCTGTAGTGCTGTGTTTTCGCGCACCTCTCATACCTTCCCCTATATCACTGCTTTTACACGCACCTAGCATACCTAACCCTATATCACCATGTTTTCACGCACCTCTCATAGCTTCCCCTATATCGATGTGGTTTTGCGCACCTCTCATACCTTCCCCATATCACTGTGTTTTCGCGCACCTCTCATAGCTCCCGCATATCACTGTCTTTTCACGCACCACTCATACCTGCCCCTATATCGCCGTGTTTTCGCAGACATCTCATACCTTCCCTATATTGCTGTGTTTTAGCGCACTTTTCATTCCTTCCTAATATGGCTGTGTTTTCATGCACCTCCCATAGATTCCCCTATGTCGCTGTGTTCTCGTACACCTCTAGTCACTTCCTCTATATCGCTCTGCTTTCGTGCACCTCGCATAGCATCCCCTATATCGTTGTGTTCTCGCGCACCTCTCATACCTTCCCCTTTTTAGCTGAGTTTTCGCTCATCCCTCATACCTTCCCCTATATCGACATGTTTTCACGCAACTCTCATACCTTCACGTATATTACCGTGTTTTCGTAGACATCCCATAGCTTCGCCTATATCTCTGAGTTTTTGCGCACCTCTCATAGATTCCCCTATATGGCCGTGTTTTCGCGCACCTCCCATACCTTCCCATATATTGCTCAGCTTTCACGTACCTCCCATAGCTTTCTCTATATCGCCATGTTTTCGCGCACGTCTCATTTATTCCACTATAGTGCTGTGTTTTCGCGCACCTCCCATACACTCCCCTTATCGCTGTGTTTTCGTGCACCTCTCATACTTTCCACTATATCGCTGTGTTTTCGTGCACGTCGCATACCTTCCTATATATTGCTTAGCTTTTAAGCACCTCCCATAGCTTCCTCTATATCGCCATGTTTTCGCGCACATCTCATTTATTCCACTATAGTGCTGTTTTCGCACACCTCCCATACTTTCCTGTATATCGCCGTGTTTTCGCAGACCTCTCATAACTTCCCCTATATTGCTGTGTTTTAGCTCAACTCTCATACCTTCCAGTATATCGCTGTGTTTTCACGCACCTTCCGTAGATACCGCTATGTTGTTGTGCTCTCGTGCACCTCTCATCACATCCCCTACATCGCTCTGCTTTCTCGCACCCCCCATAGCTTCCCCTATATCGCTGTGTTTTCGCGCACCTCCCATACCTTCTCATTATCGCTGTATTTTTGCGCACCTCCCATAGCTTCCCCAACATGGCTGTGTTTTTACACACCTCTTATAACTTCCCCTTTATCGCTGTGTTTTCGCACACCTCCCATAGCTTCCCCTATATCGCTGTGTATTCTCACACCTCTCATACCTTCCCCAAAATCGCTCTGTTTTAGCGCACCTCCCATTGCTCCCCATATATCACTGTGTTTTCATGCTCCTCGCATACCGACCCTTATATCACTGTGTTTTCATGCACGTCCCATACTTTCCCATATATTGCTGAGTTTTCTTGCACCTCCCACAGCTTCCCCTGTATTGCTGTGGTTTCGCACACCTCCCATAGCTTCCCCTATATCGCTGTGTTTTCGTGCACCTCCCATACCTTCCCATTATCGCTGTGTTTTCTCGCACCTCCCATAGCTTCCCCAATATGGCTGTGTTTTTGCACACCTCTTATACCTTCCCCTTTATCGCTGTGTTTTCGCACACCTCCCATAGCTCCCCATATATCACTGTGTTTTCGCGCACCTCGCATACCTTCCCCTATATTGTTGTGGTTTCGCGCACCTCGCATACCTTCCCCTATATTGTTGTGTTTTCGCGCACCTCTCATACCTTCCACTGTATTGATGTGTTTTCGCACACCTCTACTACCTTCCCCTATATCGCTGTCTTTCCCACACCTCCCATAGCTTCCCGGTTTTTGCTGTGTTATCGCGCACTTCTGATAGCTTCCCATATATTGCGATGCTCTCACGCACTTCTCATAACTTGCCCCAAATCGCTATGTTTTCGTGCACCTCTCATGCCTTCCCCTATATCACTGTGTTTACACGCACTTCGCATACCTACCCCTATATCACTGTGTTTTCACGCACGTCCCATACCTTCTTATTATTTGCTGTTTTCTTTCACCTCCCACAGCTTCCTCTATAGTGCTGTGTTTTCGCGCACCTCTCATACCTTCCCCTATATCACTGTTTTTTCACGCACCTAGCATACGTAACCCTATATCACCATGTTTTCACGCACCTCTCATAGCTTCCCCTATATCGATGTGGTTTTGCGCACCTCTCATACCTTCCACTATATCACTGTGTTTTCACGCACCTCTCATAGCTCCCGCATATCACTGTCTTTTCGCGCACCACTCATACCTGCCCCTATATCGCCGTGTTTTCGCAGACATCTCATACCTTCCCTATATTGCTGTGTTTTATCGCACTTCTCATTCCTTCCTAATATGGCTGTGTTTTCATGCACCTCCCATAGATTCCCCTATGTCGCTGTGTTCTCGTACACCTCTAGTCACTTCCTCTATATCGCTCTGCTTTCGTGCACCTCGCATAGCATCCCCTATATCGTTGTGTTCTCGCGCACCTCTCATACCTTCCCCTTTTTAGCTGATTTTTCTCTCATCCCTCATACCTTCCCCTATATCGACATGTTTTCACGCAACTCTCATACCTTCACGTATAACACCGTGTTTTCGTGGACATCCCATAGCTTCGCCTATATCTCTGAGTTTTTGCGCATCTCTCATAGCTTCCCCTATATGGCCGTGTTTTCGCGCACCTCCCATACCTTCCCCTATATCGCTGTTTTTTCGTGCTACTCCCATAGCTTCCCCTTATCGCTGTGTTTTCGCACACCTCCCATACCTTCCCCAATATGGCTGTGATTTTGCACACCTCTCATACTTTCCACTAGATATCCTGTGTTTTTGCGCACGTCCCATACCTTCCCATATATTGCTCAGCTTTCACGTACCTCCCATAGCTTCCTCTATATCGCCATGTTTTCGCGCACGTCTCATTTATTCCACTATAGTGCTGTGTTTTCGCGCACGTCCCATACACTCCCCTTATCGCTGTGTTTTCGTGCACCTCTCATACTTTCCACTATATCGCTGTGTTTTCGTGCACGTCGCATACCTTCCCATATATTGCTTAGCTTTTACGCACCTCCCATAGCTTCCTCTATATCGCCATGTTTTCGCGCACATCTCATTTATTCCACTATAGTGCTGTTTTCGCACACCTCCCATACTTTCCTGTATATCGCCGTGTTTTCGCAGACCTCTCATAACTTCCCCTATATTGCTGTGTTTTAGCTCAACTCTCATACCTTCCAGTATATCGCTGTGTTTTCACGCACCTTCCGTAGATACCGCTATGTCGCTGTGCTCTCGTGCACCTCTCATCACATCCCCTATATCGCTCTGCTTTCTCGCACCTCCCATAGCTTCCCCTATGTCACAGTGTGTTTGCGCACATCTCATAACTTCCCCTATATCTCCCTGTTTTAATGCACCTCCCATAGCTTCTCATATATCGCCGTGATTTCGCGCACATCTCATAGCTTCCCATATATTGCAATGTTTTTGTGCACCTCGCATAGCTTCTCCTATATCGCCTTTTATTTCACGCACCTCCCATAGCTTCCGCGAAATCACTGTGTTTTCTCGCACATCTCATACCTTCACCTATATCGCTCTGTTTTTGTGCACGTCCTATAGCTTCACATATATCGCTGTGTTTTCGCGCACCTCTTATACCTTCCACTATATCGCTGTGTTTTCCCACACATCTGATAGCTTCCCCTATGTCGCTGTGTTCTGGTGCACCTCTCATCACTTCCCTGATATCGCTCTGCTTTCGTGCACTTCGCAAAGCATCCCCTATATCGTTGTTTTCTCGCGCACCTCTCATACCTTCCCTTTTTTAGCTGAGTATTTGCTCATCCCTCATACCTTCCCTTATATCAACATGTTTTCACGCAACTCTCATACCTTCACGTATATCACCGTGTTTTCATGCAAATCCCATAGCTTCGCCTATATCTCTGTGTTTTCGCGCACCTCTCATAGCTTCCCCTATATGGCCGTGTTTTCGCGCACCTCCCATAACTTCCCCTATATCGCTGTTTTCTCGTGCTACTCCCATAGCTACCCCTTATCGCTGTGTTTTCGCACACCTCCCATACCTTCCCCAATATGGCTGTGTTTTTGCGCACCTCTCATACTTTCCACTAGATATGCTGTGTTTTCGCGCACGTCCCATACACTCCCCTTATCGCTGTGTTTTCGTGCACCTCTCATACTTTCCACTATATTGCTGTGTTTTCGTGCACGTCGCATACCTTCCCATATATTGCTTAGCTTTTACGCACCTCCCATAGCTTCCTCTATATCGCCATGTTTTCACGCACATCTCATTTATTCCACTATAGTGCTGTTTTCGCACACCTCCCATACTTTCCTGTATATCGCCGTGTTTTCGCAGACCTCTCATAACTTCCCCTATATTGCTGTGTTTTAGCTCAACTCTCATACCTTCCCCTATATCACTGTGTTTTCACGCACCTCTCATAGCTCCCGCATATCACTGTCTTTTCGCGCACCACTCATACCTGCCCCTATATCGCCGTGTTTTCGCAGACATCTCATACCTTCCCTATATTGCTGTGTTTTATCGCACTTCTCATTCCTTCCTAATATGGCTGTGTTTTCATGCACCTCCCATAGCTTCCCCTACGTCACAGTGTGTTTGCGCACATCTCATAACTTCCCCTATATCTCCCTGTTTTAATGCACCTCCCATAGCTTCTCATATATCGCCGTGATTTCGCGCACATCTCATAGCTTCCCATATATTGCAATGTTTTTGTGCACCTCGCATAGCTTCTCCTATATCGCCTTTTATTTCACGCACCTCCCATAGCTTCCGCGAAATCACTGTGTTTTCTCGCACATCTCATACCTTCACCTATATCGCTCTGTTTTTGTGCACGTCCTATAGCTTCACATATATCGCTGTGTTTTCGCGCACCTCTTATACCTTCCACTATATCGCTGTGTTTTCCCACACATCTGATAGCTTCCCCTATGTCGCTGTGTTCTGGTGCACCTCTCATCACTTCCCTGATATCGCTCTGCTTTCGTGCACTTCGCAAAGCATCCCCTATATCGTTGTTTTCTCGCGCACCTCTCATACCTTCCCTTTTTTAGCTGAGTATTTGCTCATCCCTCATACCTTCCCTTATATCAACATGTTTTCACGCAACTCTCATACCTTCACGTATATCACCGTGTTTTCATGCAAATCCCATAGCTTCGCCTATATCTCTGTGTTTTCGCGCACCTCTCATAGCTTCCCCTATATGGCCGTGTTTTCGCGCACCTCCCATAACTTCCCCTATATCGCTGTTTTCTCGTGCTACTCCCATAGCTACCCCTTATCGCTGTGTTTTCGCACACCTCCCATACCTTCCCCAATATGGCTGTGTTTTTGCGCACCTCTCATACTTTCCACTAGATATGCTGTGTTTTCGCGCACGTCCCATACACTCCCCTTATCGCTGTGTTTTCGTGCACCTCTCATACTTTCCACTATATTGCTGTGTTTTCGTGCACGTCGCATACCTTCCCATATATTGCTTAGCTTTTACGCACCTCCCATAGCTTCCTCTATATCGCCATGTTTTCACGCACATCTCATTTATTCCACTATAGTGCTGTTTTCGCACACCTCCCATATTTTCCTGTATATCGCCGTGTTTTCGCAGACCTCTCATAACTTCCCCTATATTGCTGTGTTTTAGCTCAACTCTCATACCTTCCCCTATATCACTGTGTTTTCACGCACCTCTCATAGCTCCCGCATATCACTGTCTTTTCGCGCACCACTCATACCTGCCCCTATATCGCCGTGTTTTCGCAGACATCTCATACCTTCCCTATATTGCTGTGTTTTATCGCACTTCTCATTCCTTCCTAATATGGCTGTGTTTTCATGCACCTCCCATAGATTCCCCTATGTCGCTGTGTTCTCGTACACCTCTAGTCACTTCCTCTATATCGCTCTGCTTTCGTGCACCTCGCATAGCATCCCCTATATCGTTGTGTTCTCGCGCACCTCTCATACCTTCCCCTTTTTAGCTGATTTTTCTCTCATCCCTCATACCTTCCCCTATATCGACATGTTTTCACGCAACTCTCATACCTTCACGTATAACACCGTGTTTTCGTGGACATCCCATAGCTTCGCCTATATCTCTGAGTTTTTGCGCATCTCTCATAGCTTCCCCTATATGGCCGTGTTTTCGCGCACCTCCCATACCTTCCTCTATATCGCTGTTTTTTCGTGCTACTCCCATAGCTTCCCCTTATCGCTGTGTTTTCGCACACCTCCCATACCTTCCCCAATATGGCTGTGATTTTGCACACCTCTCATACTTTCCACTAGATATCCTGTGTTTTTGCGCACGTCCCATACCTTCCCATATATTGCTCAGCTTTCACGTACCTCCCATAGCTTCCTCTATATCGCCATGTTTTCGCGCACGTCTCATTTATTCCACTATAGTGCTGTGTTTTCGCGCACCTCCCATACACTCCCCTTATCGCTGTGTTTTCGTGCACCTCTCATACTTTCCACTATATCGCTGTGTTTTCGTGCACGTCGCATACCTTCCCATATATTGCTTAGCTTTTACGCACCTCCCATAGCTTCCTCTATATCGCCATGTTTTCGCGCACATCTCATTTATTCCACTATAGTGCTGTTTTCGCACACCTCCCATACTTTCCTGTATATCGCCGTGTTTTCGCAGACCTCTCATAACTTCCCCTATATTGCTGTGTTTTAGCTCAACTCTCATACCTTCCAGTATATCGCTGTGTTTTCACGCACCTTCCGTAGATACCGCTATGTCGCTGTGCTCTCGTGCACCTCTCATCACATCCCCTATATCGCTCTGCTTTCTCGCACCTCCCATAGCTTCCCCTACGTCACAGTGTGTTTGCGCACATCTCATAACTTCCCCTATATCTCCCTGTTTTAATGCACCTCCCATAGCTTCTCATATATCGCCGTGATTTCGCGCACATCTCATAGCTTCCCATATATTGCAATGTTTTTGTGCACCTCGCATAGCTTCTCCTATATCGCCTTTTATTTCACGCACCTCCCATAGCTTCCGCGAAATCACTGTGTTTTCTCGCACATCTCATACCTTCACCTATATCGCTCTGTTTTTGTGCACGTCCTATAGCTTCACATATATCGCTGTGTTTTCGCGCACCTCTTATACCTTCCACTATATCGCTGTGTTTTCCCACACATCTGATAGCTTCCCCTATGTCGCTGTGTTCTGGTGCACCTCTCATCACTTCCCTGATATCGCTCTGCTTTCGTGCACTTCGCAAAGCATCCCCTATATCGTTGTTTTCTCGCGCACCTCTCATACCTTCCCTTTTTTAGCTGAGTATTTGCTCATCCCTCATACCTTCCCTTATATCAACATGTTTTCACGCAACTCTCATACCTTCACGTATATCACCGTGTTTTCATGCAAATCCCATAGCTTCGCCTATATCTCTGTGTTTTCGCGCACCTCTCATAGCTTCCCCTATATGGCCGTGTTTTCGCGCACCTCCCATAACTTCCCCTATATCGCTGTTTTCTCGTGCTACTCCCATAGCTACCCCTTATCGCTGTGTTTTCGCACACCTCCCATACCTTCCCCAATATGGCTGTGTTTTTGCGCACCTCTCATACTTTCCACTAGATATGCTGTGTTTTCGCGCACGTCCCATACACTCCCCTTATCGCTGTGTTTTCGTGCACCTCTCATACTTTCCACTATATTGCTGTGTTTTCGTGCACGTCGCATAACTTCCCATATATTGCTTAGCTTTTACGCACCTCCCATAGCTTCCTCTATATCGCCATGTTTTCACGCACATCTCATTTATTCCACTATAGTGCTGTTTTCGCACACCTCCCATACTTTCCTGTATATCGCCGTGTTTTCGCAGACCTCTCATAACTTCCCCTATATTGCTGTGTTTTAGCTCAACTCTCATACCTTCCCCTATATCACTGTGTTTTCACGCACCTCTCATAGCTCCCGCATATCACTGTCTTTTCGCGCACCACTCATACCTGCCCCTATATCGCCGTGTTTTCGCAGACATCTCATACCTTCCCTATATTGCTGTGTTTTATCGCACTTCTCATTCCTTCCTAATATGGCTGTGTTTTCATGCACCTCCCATAGATTCCCCTATGTCGCTGTGTTCTCGTACACCTCTAGTCACTTCCTCTATATCGCTCTGCTTTCGTGCACCTCGCATAGCATCCCCTATATCGTTGTGTTCTCGCGCACCTCTCATACCTTCCCCTTTTTAGCTGATTTTTCTCTCATCCCTCATACCTTCCCCTATATCGACATGTTTTCACGCAACTCTCATACCTTCACGTATAACACCGTGTTTTCGTGGACATCCCATAGCTTCGCCTATATCCCTGAGTTTTTGCGCATCTCTCATAGCTTCCCCTATATGGCCGTGTTTTCGCGCACCTCCCATACCTTCCCCTATATCGCTGTTTTTTCGTGCTACTCCCATAGCTTCCCCTTATCGCTGTGTTTTCGCACACCTCCCATACCTTCCCCAATATGGCTGTGATTTTGCACACCTCTCATACTTTCCACTAGATATCCTGTGTTTTTGCGCACGTCCCATACCTTCCCATATATTGCTCAGCTTTCACGTACCTCCCATAGCTTCCTCTATATCGCCATGTTTTCGCGCACGTCTCATTTATTCCACTATAGTGCTGTGTTTTCGCGCACCTCCCATACACTCCCCTTATCGCTGTGTTTTCGTGCACCTCTCATACTTTCCACTATATCGCTGTGTTTTCGTGCACGTCGCATACCTTCCCATATATTGCTTAGCTTTTACGCACCTCCCATAGCTTCCTCTATATCGCCATGTTTTCGCGCACATCTCATTTATTCCACTATAGTGCTGTTTTCGCACACCTCCCATACTTTCCTGTATATCGCCGTGTTTTCGCAGACCTCTCATAACTTCCCCTATATTGCTGTGTTTTAGCTCAACTCTCATACCTTCCAGTATATCGCTGTGTTTTCACGCACCTTCCGTAGATACCGCTATGTCGCTGTGCTCTCGTGCACCTCTCATCACATCCCCTATATCGCTCTGCTTTCTCGCACCTCCCATAGCTTCCCCTACGTCACAGTGTGTTTGCGCACATCTCATAACTTCCCCTATATCTCCCTGTTTTAATGCACCTCCCATAGCTTCTCATATATCGCCGTGATTTCGCGCACATCTCATAGCTTCCCATATATTGCAATGTTTTTGTGCACCTCGCATAGCTTCTCCTATATCGCCTTTTATTTCACGCACCTCCCATAGCTTCCGCGAAATCACTGTGTTTTCTCGCACATCTCATACCTTCACCTATATCGCTCTGTTTTTGTGCACGTCCTATAGCTTCACATATATCGCTGTGTTTTCGCGCACCTCTTATACCTTCCACTATATCGCTGTGTTTTCCCACACATCTGATAGCTTCCCCTATGTCGCTGTGTTCTGGTGCACCTCTCATCACTTCCCTGATATCGCTCTGCTTTCGTGCACTTCGCAAAGCATCCCCTATATCGTTGTTTTCTCGCGCACCTCTCATACCTTCCCTTTTTTAGCTGAGTATTTGCTCATCCCTCATACCTTCCCTTATATCAACATGTTTTCACGCAACTCTCATACCTTCACGTATATCACCGTGTTTTCATGCAAATCCCATAGCTTCGCCTATATCTCTGTGTTTTCGCGCACCTCTCATAGCTTCCCCTATATGGCCGTGTTTTCGCGCACCTCCCATAACTTCCCCTATATCGCTGTTTTCTCGTGCTACTCCCATAGCTACCCCTTATCGCTGTGTTTTCGCACACCTCCCATACCTTCCCCAATATGGCTGTGTTTTTGCGCACCTCTCATACTTTCCACTAGATATGCTGTGTTTTCGCGCACGTCCCATACACTCCCCTTATCGCTGTGTTTTCGTGCACCTCTCATACTTTCCACTATATTGCTGTGTTTTCGTGCACGTCGCATACCTTCCCATATATTGCTTAGCTTTTACGCACCTCCCATAGCTTCCTCTATATCGCCATGTTTTCACGCACATCTCATTTATTCCACTATAGTGCTGTTTTCGCACACCTCCCATACTTTCCTGTATATCGCCGTGTTTTCGCAGACCTCTCATAACTTCCCCTATATTGCTGTGTTTTAGCTCAACTCTCATACCTTCCAGTATATCGCTGTGTTTTCACGCACCTTCCGTAGATACCGCTATGTCGCTGTGCTCTCGTGCACCTCTCATCACATTCCCTATATCGCTCTGCTTTCTCGCACCTCCCATAGCTTCCCCTATGTCACAGTGTGTTTGCGCACATCTCATAACTTCCCCTATATCTCCCTGTTTTAATGCACCTCCCATAGCTTCTCATATATCGCCGTGATTTCGCGCACATCTCATAGCTTCCCATATATTGCAATGTTTTTGTGCACCTCGCATAGCTTCTCCTATAATCGCCTTTTATTTCGCGCACCTCGCATACCTTCCCCTATATTGTTGTGGTTTCGCGCACCTCGCATACCTTCCCCTATATTGTTGTGTTTTCGCGCACCTCTCATACCTTCCACTGTATTGATGTGTTTTCGCACACCTCTACTACCTTCCCCTATATCGCTGTCTTTCCCACACCTCCCATAGCTTCCCGGTTTTTGCTGTGTTATCGCGCACTTCTGATAGCTTCCCATATATTGCGATGCTCTCACGCACTTCTCATAACTTGCCCCAAATCGCTATGTTTTCGTGCACCTCTCATGCCTTCCCCTATATCACTGTGTTTACACGCACTTCGCATACCTACCCCTATATCACTGTGTTTTCACGCACGTCCCATACCTTCTTATTATTTGCTGTTTTCTTTCACCTCCCACAGCTTCCTCTATAGTGCTGTGTTTTCGCGCACCTCTCATACCTTCCCCTATATCACTGTTTTTTCACGCACCTAGCATACGTAACCCTATATCACCATGTTTTCACGCACCTCTCATAGCTTCCCCTATATCGATGTGGTTTTGCGCACCTCTCATACCTTCCACTATATCACTGTGTTTTCACGCACCTCTCATAGCTCCCGCATATCACTGTCTTTTCGCGCACCACTCATACCTGCCCCTATATCGCCGTGTTTTCGCAGACATCTCATACCTTCCCTATATTGCTGTGTTTTATCGCACTTCTCATTCCTTCCTAATATGGCTGTGTTTTCATGCACCTCCCATAGATTCCCCTATGTCGCTGTGTTCTCGTACACCTCTAGTCACTTCCTCTATATCGCTCTGCTTTCGTGCACCTCGCATAGCATCCCCTATATCGTTGTGTTCTCGCGCACCTCTCATACCTTCCCCTTTTTAGCTGATTTTTCTCTCATCCCTCATACCTTCCCCTATATCGACATGTTTTCACGCAACTCTCATACCTTCACGTATAACACCGTGTTTTCGTGGACATCCCATAGCTTCGCCTATATCTCTGAGTTTTTGCGCATCTCTCATAGCTTCCCCTATATGGCCGTGTTTTCGCGCACCTCCCATACCTTCCCCTATATCGCTGTTTTTTCGTGCTACTCCCATAGCTTCCCCTTATCGCTGTGTTTTCGCACACCTCCCATACCTTCCCCAATATGGCTGTGATTTTGCACACCTCTCATACTTTCCACTAGATATCCTGTGTTTTTGCGCACGTCCCATACCTTCCCATATATTGCTCAGCTTTCACGTACCTCCCATAGCTTCCTCTATATCGCCATGTTTTCGCGCACGTCTCATTTATTCCACTATAGTGCTGTGTTTTCGCGCACCTCCCATACACTCCCCTTATCGCTGTGTTTTCGTGCACCTCTCATACTTTCCACTATATCGCTGTGTTTTCGTGCACGTCGCATACCTTCCCATATATTGCTTAGCTTTTACGCACCTCCCATAGCTTCCTCTATATCGCCATGTTTTCGCGCACATCTCATTTATTCCACTATAGTGCTGTTTTCGCACACCTCCCATACTTTCCTGTATATCGCCGTGTTTTCGCAGACCTCTCATAACTTCCCCTATATTGCTGTGTTTTAGCTCAACTCTCATACCTTCCAGTATATCGCTGTGTTTTCACGCACCTTCCGTAGATACCGCTATGTCGCTGTGCTCTCGTGCACCTCTCATCACATCCCCTATATCGCTCTGCTTTCTCGCACCTCCCATAGCTTCCCCTATGTCACAGTGTGTTTGCGCACATCTCATAACTTCCCCTATATCTCCCTGTTTTAATGCACCTCCCATAGCTTCTCATATATCGCCGTGATTTCGCGCACATCTCATAGCTTCCCATATATTGCAATGTTTTTGTGCACCTCGCATAGCTTCTCCTATATCGCCTTTTATTTCACGCACCTCCCATAGCTTCCGCGAAATCACTGTGTTTTCTCGCACATCTCATACCTTCACCTATATCGCTCTGTTTTTGTGCACGTCCTATAGCTTCACATATATCGCTGTGTTTTCGCGCACCTCTTATACCTTCCACTATATCGCTGTGTTTTCCCACACATCTGATAGCTTCCCCTATGTCGCTGTGTTCTGGTGCACCTCTCATCACTTCCCTGATATCGCTCTGCTTTCGTGCACTTCGCAAAGCATCCCCTATATCGTTGTTTTCTCGCGCACCTCTCATACCTTCCCTTTTTTAGCTGAGTATTTGCTCATCCCTCATACCTTCCCTTATATCAACATGTTTTCACGCAACTCTCATACCTTCACGTATATCACCGTGTTTTCATGCAAATCCCATAGCTTCGCCTATATCTCTGTGTTTTCGCGCACCTCTCATAGCTTCCCCTATATGGCCGTGTTTTCGCGCACCTCCCATAACTTCCCCTATATCGCTGTTTTCTCGTGCTACTCCCATAGCTACCCCTTATCGCTGTGTTTTCGCACACCTCCCATACCTTCCCCAATATGGCTGTGTTTTTGCGCACCTCTCATACTTTCCACTAGATATGCTGTGTTTTCGCGCACGTCCCATACACTCCCCTTATCGCTGTGTTTTCGTGCACCTCTCATACTTTCCACTATATTGCTGTGTTTTCGTGCACGTCGCATACCTTCCCATATATTGCTTAGCTTTTACGCACCTCCCATAGCTTCCTCTATATCGCCATGTTTTCACGCACATCTCATTTATTCCACTATAGTGCTGTTTTCGCACACCTCCCATACTTTCCTGTATATCGCCGTGTTTTCGCAGACCTCTCATAACTTCCCCTATATTGCTGTGTTTTAGCTCAACTCTCATACCTTCCCCTATATCACTGTGTTTTCACGCACCTCTCATAGCTCCCGCATATCACTGTCTTTTCGCGCACCACTCATACCTGCCCCTATATCGCCGTGTTTTCGCAGACATCTCATACCTTCCCTATATTGCTGTGTTTTATCGCACTTCTCATTCCTTCCTAATATGGCTGTGTTTTCATGCACCTCCCATAGCTTCCCCTACGTCACAGTGTGTTTGCGCACATCTCATAACTTCCCCTATATCTCCCTGTTTTAATGCACCTCCCATAGCTTCTCATATATCGCCGTGATTTCGCGCACATCTCATAGCTTCCCATATATTGCAATGTTTTTGTGCACCTCGCATAGCTTCTCCTATATCGCCTTTTATTTCACGCACCTCCCATAGCTTCCGCGAAATCACTGTGTTTTCTCGCACATCTCATACCTTCACCTATATCGCTCTGTTTTTGTGCACGTCCTATAGCTTCACATATATCGCTGTGTTTTCGCGCACCTCTTATACCTTCCACTATATCGCTGTGTTTTCCCACACATCTGATAGCTTCCCTATGTCGCTGTGTTCTGGTGCACCTCTCATCACTTCCCTGATATCGCTCTGCTTCGTGCACTTCGCAAAGCATCCCCTATATCGTTGTTTTCTCGCGCACCTCTCATACCTTCCCTTTTTTAGCTGAGTATTTGCTCATCCCTCATACCTTCTTCCTTATATCAACATGTTTTCACGCAACTCTCATACCTTCACGTATATCACCGTGTTTTCATGCAAATCCCATAGCTTCGCCTATATCTCTGTGTTTTCGCGCACCTCTCATAGCTTCCCCTATATGGCCGTGTTTTCGCGCACCTCCCATAACTTCCCCTATATCGCTGTTTTCTCGTGCTACTCCCATAGCTACCCCTTATCGCTGTGTTTTCGCACACCTCCCATACCTTCCCCAATATGGCTGTGTTTTTGCGCACCTCTCATACTTTCCACTAGATATGCTGTGTTTTCGCGCACGTCCCATACACTCCCCTTATCGCTGTGTTTTCGTGCACCTCTCATACTTTCCACTATATTGCTGTGTTTTCGTGCACGTCGCATACCTTCCCATATATTGCTTAGCTTTTACGCACCTCCCATAGCTTCCTCTATATCGCCATGTTTTCACGCACATCTCATTTATTCCACTATAGTGCTGTTTTCGCACACCTCCCATACTTTCCTGTATATCGCCGTGTTT